>NC_089830.1:2254360-2434360 GCF_035046505.1 Tiliqua scincoides | reverse complement strand
TACATCATTTTCCATAACTATCCAATCAAAAAAGGCTTCATCCTGCAGTTGGGTGGCACTCACAGAGGCCTCATCAAGATAAGGGAATGTTTGTTTCCTTCCTTTCCTCGGCACTGCATTGCCCTTACCTCGGTGCTGGAAAGTTTGTGAGGATTGTACCCTGAGCCCGTCAGATCTGGCTACGGTGGCCCATGCCCTAGTGGCATCTTGTTTAGACTACTGTAACACACTCTGCTTTGGGCTACCCTTGCAAAGTGTTTGGAAGCTGCTGCAAGCGCAGGATGCGGTGGCCCAGTTGGTTGCTGGGGATCAGCGGGCTGAGCCGGCCATGCTGAGGGTCACATTCCAATATGGTCCTCCCTCACAAGCTGACTTTTGCAACCCTCCCCACGCCCTCCTTCCCACATCTCTGCCTTTCTGGCCACTTTTGCTTTGCATGCCCCTGTGAATAATCTCGGAAAAGGAGATGCTGAGCCCTCGGGCGTGTTTTTATGGCACAATTATGCCGTTTCAGCTTTGTTTGCAGTACAGCATAATAGAATTTGTTGCTGGACTTCTTACCCTACCATTTGATGATCGTTTATGACTGCACGGCATGTCATCCATCTCCTCCGCCCGGCAAGAAAACGCCATAATCATTACAGCAGCGCAATGGGCTGGTGGCCCATTGAGGGGAAATTTATGTGGCCTTTTGCATCCTAGCGTGAGCTTGCTTGAACTATGAGCTCAGCATTTCTGGAGCGCCGTATTGATGAGCCTCTGAGCTGCTGAGTGAGAGGTCGGCTCCCGCCTTCTCCTCCAGCGCCTGTAAGCTCCTGCTGCAAAAATTCTGGACGCAGAATGTTAGATGAGTGACTTAAGCACCATGGACAGGTGCTGCCTTAGGGTCCATGAGCACCGCTCAGTGGAGATGCCTTCTGCATAGACCCCACTTGTGTCAATGGGCCTCACAAGGCTCGGCTTGCAAGCTGCCGCGGAGGCTGGATTCAGCCTCTGTGTGCCAGCACACCTTAGTGCACTGGCGCATGAGGAGGCGCAAATGTGCTTCACAGCACATTTGCGACCCTCCTGGGCTGGCACAAGGGATTTGTGCCGGACCAAGTTCTTCTCTGGGCTGTGCCCAAAGAAATGTAAACATGGAACATTCCCCATCACTTTGTCTCCCTGCTTGGGCGAAAAGCCTCAGCGGTGCTGGTGCTGCTTCTCGTGGCTTCATCAAGGAACAGGGGAGTAGAGTCAAGAGGGAAGTGTGTAGAAGAAGAAAGAGGTGGGCTGGAGCATTACTCCCCTCACTCTGCTTCTCCACCCGCTCTCTCCTGCTTGACTCCCCCCTTTCCCAGATTCAGAGCTTTGGAGTGATGAAGACGAGTGAGTGCAAGAGATCTGCCCTGTTGATGGGCTGACCCTGCCAGACTTCTCTGTTGAAGCAAGCTGTTAAAGATGGCTTAAAAAAAAAAATCTCCTCTATAGCTGCTTCTCCCACCACAGTTGATTTACCGCTAATTAGAGGGAGAAGATGCTGTTTAGATGATTTTCCACCTTGAGCACCAGGATGTTTTGGGATGGGCACTCCTTCTCCCTCACGCACCACTGTACCCTTTTCCCCCTTCGAGGAGAGAGGGAAAGGGGGGGGGACGACAAACCTCCGCAGCAAATTGCATTTTCACTCACTTTGATGAATGTTCCCAAGAAACGTCTTGGCAGGATGTTTTGTTCTCCCAGGCCTGGCGGCAGCGAGGGAAGGTCAGCAAGACAACAGACTTTTCCAGCTCCCAAAGTTGGAAGCTTTTGTGCATTTGCTTGACTGACAAGAATGAGACCTTGTTGCTGGACAAAGGAAGAATCTCCAACATGTTGTAGTGTAGATCAACACTGGCACCCAGTGTTTAGATGAAATCATTTCAGATCACAACCTCAGAATCGCTGCCTCTTTCCCCTCTCCTTGTTTTCCCCTCCTGCTAACAAATCAAGGGGGGGGGGGAATGAAAAGTTCTCACTGTATGTAGTAGCAAGAATCGGGGTAAGTGGCAGCTAATAAGATGGAGGTAGTTTGGTGTATGCCTGTTGCACCAGTTTGAACCGGGCAGCCCAGTCCTAAGCTTTGTTGGTGCAGTGGGGCTACATAGCCTGCGCTGCGTCCAGTGCAGCTCAGGAGGCAGCTCGAGGTCTCCTTGGGGTAAGGGGATACTTCCTCTTACCCCAAATAACACCCCAGCCATCACTATGGGGCTTCTCAGATCCTTTGTTGGCAACCTTCAGTCTCGAAAGACTCTGGTATCGCGCTCTGAATGGTGGTTCTGGAACAGCGTCTAGTGTGGCTGAAAAGGCCAATCCGGGAGTGACAATCCCTTCCACACCGGGAGCAAGTGCAGTCTGTCCCTGGTCTGTCTCCCTGGCTATGGGCCTTCCTTTTTTGCCTCTTTGCCTCAGACTGTTGGCCAAGTGTCTCTTCAAACTGGGAAAGGCCATGCTGCACAGCCTGCCTCCAAGCATCTTCAAGCCTGTCTCCAAGCCTTCTCAGATCAATGCCAGCTATATAGCTGGCACCAATTCGGGAAGCCCTGTCCTGGCTGCCTGGTCCAGAAATGGGGTTGGGATATGGCAGAAGATGCCTCAACTGATACTGCGCCCTTCCGGAACCGGACCTTCCCCTTGTTCTGCTCTCCCCCCATCCAGAAACATCCCCTCCCAGCTTCTAACCCTTCCCCAGCCCCAGTCTATATACTTGAAAGAAAACTAGAGCATCTGTTTTTCCTTGTTGCGAAAAGTGGTGGGTGGTGCCACCAAATTTTGCCTAAATGGGCTGTTTGGGTCTCGCCATTCTTCTGTGCAGATGTTGATGGTGTGAGATGGGACTGGACCAGAGAGGATTGGATCCCAGGCCCCTGAAAATTATGAATCTGAACTTTGTCATGAACAGTCACGGGGTGGGGTGAGATAGCTGCAAAAGTCTGGTCTTTCTTTGAAGCAAAACCAGCTTTCATTGTTGTTGTTGTTGTTGTTGTCATTGTAAAGTATGTTTCTAGTCCTTTTTCTTCTTCAATTGGAAGTAATTTGGAAATTGGACAGTTCAAATTGCATGCAGGGAATAGCAATCAGTCCTGGGAGTCTTTATACCTGACAGGGACCATCAGTGTGCAAAACTGTTAGCCATAGTGTGGAGTCATGCAAACGTGGGAGCATCCTTGCACCAGAGCCCCTGTGAGGCTGACTCAGGAGTCAGACTGGAGGTGTAGAATGTGTAGTTGCCTCCCAAGGGCTAGTGCCCCAGTTTAGGACATGCTGCCCCTAAAAGTAGGTTCCTTTTGTTGCTCCTCCATGGAGCTCCCAAGACCACAGGATCTTTATCCTTGCAAGCGGAGAGCAAACGTTAAGTAGCAAAGATATAAATTTTTTTTTAAAAGGTCCTGAGATATATAAAGTTCTGATTCAGCAGTATTTCCTGAAACAGCGATGTATGAAAATGGTTTGTACTTAAGTGTTTTTCTGAATCTGAGCCAAGAAGAGCTGGATCTACTCATGGAAGAGACAAATTGGTGAAGAACTCTCTCTCTCTCTCTCTCTCTCTCTCTCTCTCTCACACACACACACAGATCTTTCAGGTCCTCAGTTAGGAATCAAGGCATAGGGAGTGAAGACTAATGATCTTAAAGTCTGTGCTCATGTGGTTCCCATTGCCATGCTGGGATTTGCACAGGTCTGCAAAATTGAGGGTCAGAAAGGAGAAGAAAAAATAGTTCAAAATTTATGGTGGTGTTATATGAATTAGAGGTCTGGATTCCAAAAAAAGGGTTCTGTTTTGCCCTATGTCATGTCTTGTTCTGAAGATACAGCATCGCTTCCTTAGTGAATGGCTGAAGCTACTTCTTACAGAGGAAGTCATGGTGCAGGCTTCCTCACAAGGAAGTGAACCATTCACATGGCTGTGCTGTATCTCCAAAACTAGACACAATAGGGCAAAACTGAAGCCATTTTTGGAATCAGAACCCCAAATATATCCAGAAATAGGACTAACTTTTAAGACAGCAAAATGTATGTTGGCCTGTATTATTAGAGGTGCTATTAACGAGTGTTATTTATTTTACTCAGAAGTAAGCCCATTGTGTTCAGTAAGACGTAGGCTGCAATCCTATCTTACTCACTGGAAACAAACACCATTATGGGCACAATCCTAACCAGGTCTACTCAGAAGTAAGTCCTATTTTGTTCAATGGGGCTTACTCTCAGGAACGTGGTTAGAATTGCAGCCTAAATATTATTAATAATATTAGTGAGCCTTCTTTCTTTGTGCACGTGAGAGGTCTTTCAGAGTTATTCTTTGGGGTTCAGGCATCAGCTGGTTGAAAACAGAGGTTTAGATAATGCTTTTATTGGAAATTTAGGCGCAAGAAACAAGCTTTCCACCATCTTGGGGTATGTGTTCAGGAAGTTTGCAAAACTGAAAAAAAAAAAAAAATCAGAGACAGCAATTGTTAGAATTAATTATTTATGTAAGGTACAAAATTGAAGCACCGGACATTTAGATTATAACCAGATTTAAAAACAGACCAGACTACTTTATAAAGTCACAAAATACCTTCTTGAATGCACACTATCAAATTAGCCAGGAATTTTCATATGGAAATTTTGTGACTTTGTAATATAATCAGGTGCTGTCTTTAAAAACACAGCCCACACCCCCACACACAAAAGCACCACATCTCTGCGCATTAACTCTTTGTATATGACAAAGATAGGTTTTTTCTAATTTTGAACCTTACTTAATTTCCATTGGTTGTCACTTCTGATACGTTTTGCCGTTGGGAACTGAGCTGGGATTAAAAGGGGTGTTTTATTTTTTTTAATGGTCAATTAAGCACAAAAATGTCGTATAATTTTGAGAAGCTGACAATGTGATTTTACACTTGTGTGGGTGATTATTTTTTTAGCCTGTAAGAGGTAAACTGTGGCCAATGGTTGCTTGATCCCAATTTTCCAGGAGAAAACCCTCAGAGTTAGCTGATAAAAGACCTAGTCCTATCCAACCTTCCAGTGCCAGTGCAACCACAAGGGTACATTACCTTGAGAAGGCCTCTGTGACCTCCCCCTGCCCCAACGGCAGGCTGCAGTGCGCATCCCATTATACCAGCTGCATCAATGCTGGAGCACTGGGTAGGATTGGACCCAAAGTTTGGTAACATGTGAAGTTATGCGTATATTTCTGTTTAGCCTTCCTTGAGAAGGATGCTCATTGCTTTGTCCAGGGCCCAGAGACTACAGCAATGCCCCCCCTTCCCTTTATAAAGAACTTCTACCAGTGATTTCCAACCTTTTCCATCTCATGGCACACTGACTAGGGGTTAAAATGGTCAAGACACACCATCAGGTTTTTTTTAAAACAATTGACAAGGCACACCACACTGCAGGTTGTGGGCTCACACACCCCCAATGGTCCTATGAATGACTTGACCGTCCCTGAACTCTCATGCACACCAATGTGCCATGGCACACTGGTTGAAAATAATCAAATCTTTGCTAAAAAAACTGAGTGATTCTCTTGTTGTTCCATTCTTTAATGATGGGGACTGAAGCTGGCCTGGAGGTCAAGGGCACAGAACTTGGTAGAATGTTCTTCCCATACGAAAAGCTCTGCTTGTTGAGAGTGGGGTGTTCCATTTTTAGTTTCCTCTCCCACATTGGAAGATTCTGGAAATGGGAAATTGAAAAGAGTAAATTTGTACATTTAAAAAAATCAGACCGAAATTGTATCTACAAATAAGATAGACGATGTTATATCCAAGTCCATTACTATTTTTTCTTTTTAAGTATCTCTTTCTGGCTGGTTTTTAGTGAACAAAGAAACGGAGAAGAGGGGAAAAAATAGTTTCCATTTAGCTTTATCTTTCTTGTCCACACTGGGGATGAATCATGACATCAAAAGGGTATAAAATGAAATGAAAAAAGATACCATTTATTTCCTCTTCCCTAGTACTCACTGGACACTTATTCTGAAGGTTAAAAAACGTTGCTTCTGAACTGAAAAGCATTGCGTGCAGACCTAGATAAAAGGCCCATAAGCAGATACAGCCTTACTTAGCCAAGAGTTACGGCCAGAGATGGGAGGAGGAGAATTTATCTGCCGACTAAAGCTAGGAAGCCTTAAGTGTTTTTGGAGGTGGCAGCTTTTTGAGGAGAGGTCATAGTGGGGATGGTAGCACACATGCTCTGCTTGAAAAAGGTCTCGGGTTCCATCTCTGTCACCTCTAGCAAAAGATGGCCACAACCACTTAGCATATTGCAAATCATGCTCAGGAAACTCACACTTGCCAGGGAAGAATCTGCCCCTTTCCTCCCAGAGCAAAAAGCACATCTCGCAAATATAGACAATGCACAGGAAATACAAGTCTCTGCCGTCATGGTTTACTGCTGCTTTGTAACCTGTGTCCCCAGACCTTATATCAGCCATTTTCAACCTTTTTCATCTCATGGCACACTGACAAGGCATAAGAACATAAGAGGAGCTCCGCTGGATCAAACCAAAGGCCCATCTAGTCCAGCTTCCTGTGTCTCACAGGGGCCCTCCAGTTGGCTCAGGGAACACACAAGAAAACAAGAGACCTGCATCTTGTTGCCACTCCCTTGTACTGCATTCCCAGGTAGCCCACTTCTAAAACCAGGAGGTTGCACATACCCATCATGGCTTGTAACCTGTGATTGAATTTTCCTCCATCAGTCTGTCCCATCCCCTTTTAAAAGGCATCTAGGCCAGATGCCATCACCACATCCTGTGGCAAGGAGTTCCACTGACTAATTACACACTGGGTAAAGATCTATTTTCTTTGGTCTGTCCTCCCATCACCCATTTTAGTGAATGTTCTCTTGTTCTGGGGTTATGTGAGATGGAAAAGAACATCCCTCTATCTACTCTGTCTATTCCATGTATAATTTTGTGCATAGTTTTGTAAGGCACTAAAGTTATCAAGGCACACCATCCTTTTTGTGACAATCGATAAGGTAACCACACTGATGGTAGGAGCCTTTCATCCCCCAATGAACTTAGGGGTACTAACCCCCAATGAACTTAGGGGTACTAACCCACCCCTAAACTCCAGTGGCACACCTGTGGACCATTCACATCACTCCAATGTGCCATAGCACGGTGATTGAAAATCACTGCCTAGATACAGGGCCTGGAAGTGATCACTTCAAAGACCCTGGAGAGTTAATTACCTTATTCTTGATGCTCTGATGTTTCATTTAACGCCTCACCCCCATTTCAATTTAATTGATATTGATTTAGGGCGCAATCCTAACCCCTTATGTCAGTGCTTTCCTGCACTGGCATAGTGGTGCCAATGGGATGTGTGCTGCATCCTGCAGCTGGGTGGCACTCACGGAGACCACCTGAACGTAAAGGAATGTTTGTTCCCTTACCTCAGAGCTGCATTGCCCTTATGTCAGTGCTGGAAAGCACTGACATAAGGGTTAGGATTGCACCCTTAAAGGTTAAATGTGACAAAACACTGTATTTTTCATTCAAACAATATTTAGTAAACAGTGGTTTGTATCTCTGTTCTTGATTCCCAGAGGGAGTAAAGACCACCAAAATGCAAGTAGTCCACCTTTCTCTGGCTGTATTGGTGGGTAGACTAACAGCCCAATCCTATTAGGCACTAACACTGGTGGAGTGAGCATTCTACCAGTGGCAAAAAAGGCCTCCGGCACCATGCAAATCCACACACTGCTAGAACATTGGCAGGGAGGCTGCGGCAGCCTTACAGATGGCAACAGCACTGCTCACCAACCCAGGCAAGTTTGTGGAGGAGGTGGGACATGGGTGGCAGAGTGGAACAGGGCGACAACGGGGCAGTGAGGAGAATGGATCAGGCCCAGGAAGGGGGTGGGTTCACTGGCAGTGAACTCAAATCCAACCCCTGCCAAACCCAACCCCTTTCCCAGACCCAATTTGGTAGCCCAAGGCCACGTGGACCTGTGCCAGCAATTTTGTTTCCCCAAGTCCAAGTAGACCCCTCATCACCTTGGGGGCTTACCCACGGTGGAGCCAAACTGTGAGCCACGGCTTTCCTGGGAGTCATGGAAACCAACCAGGGGAGCCACAGATCCTTGAGAAAAACCCACTACCCTATACAGTGTATTGGATTGTAGCCCTAAGGAGGAGCCACACCCAGTAGGATAAGGCAGCTGCCAGTTGAAAAAGTTTGGAAACCAGAGGAGACCTCCAGGACTGCCCCCCTCCCCACCCACAAGATGTCGCTCAAGCTGTTTTGATGTAGCTCCATCAATGAGAGGGGGGAAGCATAGGACCAGGCTGTTTAGAAATCACTGTCTGCTGAGTAGGTTCCTTGGTCCCTCTATGTATTGTCTACTTTGAGTGACAGCAATTCTCCCTGTCCTACCTGCACTTAGTTGAAACAGGTTCCTTTTGCATACAAAGACAGAGACCCTTTCCAAAGCAGAAGACTGACATGCCGATAATATATCTCCATCACTTGAAATGACTGTGCACATTGTAGCTTGTAGTTTTAATTGGGGTGCTGTGCTGGACCTGAGCCCTTTTTTCAAGGGCGAGGTGGAGGTGTACCTGGAATATTTGAAATAGATCAAACTCAGCAAGGTTTCCCTGTGAGCAATTCAGCTTGACAACCAAGGAGGAAGCTTCATTTTCTTACCAGCTTTGGGTGTTTCTCTTGCTGATTAGGCATCAATGTTAGAGCCACAATGGTGTTAAAATATAGCTGTCATGGACTGCTGCAGGTAATTCTGGCAATTAAATGTGTATATGCTTTTTTTAGTCATGTAAATGGAGCAATAGAGGCAGGGGTACCCATTAGGCTCCATTCTTGTTTTATATGCAAAGGGGGGGGGGATAGGACTATAGATTGATCTGAAGGGAAACTGGAGAAGAATCAGAATAGAAGACAGCCAGAGTTTGGCCTTCTCCTGCTCAAATTACTTGAAATGATGCTCTTCTAGCTGGATACAGCTGTGTGGAAACAGGAGAGGAAAAGCACCTCTTTTTTTGCTGTGGCAGAAGGGAGCCAGGCTCTGAGTTTGTACTACCAAATACTATGAGGGTGAATCATAGAGTTGGAGGGGACCACAAGGTCATTGAGTCCAACCCTTGCCAATGCAGGCTGTCTGCAACTACAGCATCCCCCTAGATGGCCTCCAGCTTCTGCTTAAGGCAAGGATGTCAAGCTCTTTTCATAAGGAGGGCTGAAATCAGCATTCAGGGTGACTGCTGAGGGCCGGAAGTGACATCGTTAAGCAGAAAGTGCGTCATTAAGCTGGTGATGGCCAGAAATCAGCACTTGGTTCTCACCTAGAAATTCATTAGCTGCAAATGACAGAGGGGAATCTTGTTCATGTTTTCAAGAGCCCAATTATAATGGGGGGAGGGGTATAGATAAATTGCTTATAGGGTTTGCATTCAACCCGCAGGCCTTATGTTTTACCCCCTTGGCTTAAGGCATCAAGTGCTGATTCTTAAGTACAGGTATGCACCACATAAGCATGTGTAAGTCAACGACCGAGCGGAGCTGCGGTTGCCGAACTGTGGGTCATGACCCAGTTTTGGTGGTGCACAGCAGGTTGTGCTGTCTCAAGGCGTGTTACCCAGCTGCCTCAAGATATTCTGGGGTGCTACCGAACCACTGCGTAGGCTTATACCATTGTCTTTCGAGACTGAAGGTTGCCAACCATTTTACCAAACCACTGCCGCCATCTAAGTTCTCACAGCTATGAACTCACTGAATGTATTTCAAGTAACGTACCCCTGTCACTAAGCCATGTACACCTGCATGCATTTCCCTACTAATGGTTCTAAGAAGGGCAAGGGAACCCTGAAGAAAGAAAGAAAGAAAGAAAGAAAGAAAGAAAGAAAGAAAGAAAGAAAGAAAGAAAGAAACCAGGCATGGTGATGGTGCAGTCAGGGATCAAAGAGTAAACTCAGGTGTGCACCTCAGCTGAAGAATCATTGCCTAGCAGAATGTGAGCCTGAGCAGGTGTGGTTTTATTTTATAAATGTATTTCATTTCTAGTCAGACTCTTGATCCAGAAGGAGTCCCCGAGGCAGTATTTGTACGACAACAAAATACAATTAAAGTGTTATGATAGAGGGAGAGACAAATTTTCTCTCTCTCTCTCTCTCTCTCTCTCTCTCTCCATACCATTTATCACTGTATAAACCACTTGTCGTGTCCCCCTCCCTCTGTCATCTTTCTTCTAAACCGCAAGGCCCCAAGTCTAGGCTTGGGGAAGGGGCTAGGAGGGGGTCTGAACACATGTCCTGTTTTCCACAAGTGGGAAATTGGCATGGAATTTCTATTCCCTGCACAAGCCTTTCAGACATCACAAAAGCACGTGTGCCTGCTGTTCTTTTTCTCTTTGTGGGGTAGCGTTTACAGCCTTGGGCTCAGCCCAAGAAGATTTGGGTGTTGTTCCCCACTCAGCTTTGATGTTTACCAGGTGACCTTTGGCACAGTCAGTATCTTTCAGCCAACCTACCTCACAGGGTTGTTGTGAGAATAATGGGGAAGCCACGTATACCGTTTTGAGTTTCTTGGAGGAAGGTTGTAGATATAAATGTGGTGAATAATTAAAATATAAACATCAGCAATGATCCTAGTATTTTTTTTTTTTTTTCATTTTATTGCTCAGGGAGACAGCAATAAGCAAATAATCACAGACACCTCCCCCTTTCAGTGAAGCTCTTGGCAACACCCAAATCCATTTTCTTCTTTACATCCATTAATCTGATGCACCAGGCAGAGAATTGGACTTAATTCAGAAGGCTATAAAGAAGGCTTTTATGAAATTGTAAGAATTGTCCTGTCTTCTTCTACATTCTTTCTGGAGGAAAAATCCATTACGGGGTACAAGCCATGATGTGTATGCGCAACCTCCTGATTTTAGGCATGGGTTATGTCAGAATGCCAGATGCAAGGGGGGGCACCAGGATGAGGTCTCTTGTTATCTGGTGTGCTCCCTGGGGCATTTGGTGGGCCGCTGTGAGATACAGGAAGCTGGACTAGATGGGCCTGTGGCCTGATCCAGTGGGGCTGTTCTTATGTTCTTAACTACAATTCCCAGGAAGCCTTGCAGGTCTCTTGTTATCTGGTGTGCTCCCTGGGGCATTTGGTGGGCCGCTGTGAGATACAGGAAGCTGTTCATTTCCATATAATCAAGGGGAAGAGAGTGAGTGAATTTTAGGTTCATTGGTAGGAAGAAAAGCTTTTTATGGAGTGAGAAAGCAGACACACATTCAGGCGTACACGCAACATCCAAAGGCTATACAGGAATTGCAAAAAGCTGGGACAAAGGTCTGATTTTATTACGCCGAGCAGCATCTGATATAATAAATAATAGGGATGCCTTAATCTCCGAAACAGTCAGGGGAAAAAGGATGGCTGTGGCGATCAGGCGACTGTAAGCAATAATATTGGTTCAGGGGAGGCTTGGAGTA
Organism: Tiliqua scincoides; assembly: GCF_035046505.1. Classification (NCBI taxonomy): domain Eukaryota; kingdom Metazoa; phylum Chordata; class Lepidosauria; order Squamata; family Scincidae; genus Tiliqua; species Tiliqua scincoides. The sequence goes on along the minus strand of NC_089830.1, from coordinate 2,422,896 downwards.
GAATATTTTTATGTATTTAGATTTATACCCTGCTGCATCCTAGGAGCCCAGGCTGTGATTTACGCCATATTATAAAACATGAAAATATATGGTTTCTTGGCCCAAAGGCTCACAGTCATTGAGGATGTGGAGTGAGGAGGAGAAGAGAATACACAAATCTGACTTGCCTCCTTCCTCTTTCACATTCTTTGGCTGTCTCATGATTGCTCTCTCTCTCTCTCTCTCTCTCTCTCTCTCTCCTTTTTCATCTTATGGCACACTGTGAAGGTGCTAAAATTGACATGGCACACCATCTGTTTTTTGACAATCGATAAGGCAGTCCACGCTGCTGGCTGAGGACTCACATCCTTCAACGAACCCACTAATATATGACCCTTCCCAAAACTCCTGTGGCACACCTGCAGACCATTCATGAAACCACCAATGTGTTACATCACAATGGTTGAAAATTGCTGATCAGCTCTATCTCGTTTGGAAATACTTCAAGTTAATCCTGTTTTCAGACCTGTGAAGTAGGCTAAGAGAAGAGAAACTAATGCAGGGTCACCAGTACCTATGGGTAGACTTGAACTCAAGTCTTCCCATTCCTAGACACCACACTACACAGGGGGAGCCATGATTATGATATCCACCCATAACTCTCTAGTACAGTAGTTCTCAGACGTTTAGCACTGGGACCCACTTTTTTAGAATGAGAATCTGTCAGGACCCACTGGAAGTGATGTCATGACCGGAAGTGACATCAAGCAGGAAAGTTTTTCGCAATCCTAGGCTGCGATCCTACCCACACTTACCCAGGAGTAAGTTCCATTTACTATCATTGTTAAAAGCATATACATAGTAGCCTGTTCAAAGCACAAGACTAACATTTCCCCAGATGCAGTCACGTACCATGGTAGCATCAAGTCTAATATATTAAAAATAAAGTACTGAAATGAATGGAGACCCACCTGAAATTGGCTCGCGACCCACCTAGTGGGTCCCGACCCACAGTTTGAGAAACACTGCTCTAGTAACCACACCCACGTGGCTCAGTTTCTCTTTCCATAGAGTTCAATACATTTGTCAGCCTGGAGGAGGGGGACTTCCTTCTCAGGTGTTTTTGGGGGCCTGTGTTCATTGGATTGGGACCATTCTGGTGGCATTGCATTCTTCTTAGTCTTCAATGTGGATTGAGGCATGGTCACCTACATGCAAGCAACCAACCATGTGGTTTCACTTTCCATAGGGCTCCATGCATTTTCCTTGGTAGATATCAGCTTGCCTGTTTCACAACCCATCAACAATCAGGTTGCGGCACACTGGTGGGTCCTGACCCACAGTTTGGGAAACATGGCTTTAGGCAAACCATTCTTATCACCTCAGTCTTCCTTATCTGCAATTTGGGGATATTATGGAAGATTCATCTTACAGGGCTGTTGCAAGGGATACATAAAAATAATTATTGTGAAGAAAATGCTCTATAAATCATCATCATCATCATCATCATCATCATCATCATCATCATCATCATCATCTACAGTCATTGTATGCCCATTCTAAAGAAATGCAGCAATACATGCCAGGCATTTTCAACCACGGTACCTTGGCACACTGGTATGCCGCAAATGGTCTGCAGGTGTGCCACGGGAGTTTGGGGAAGGGCCATTTCTTAGTATGGCCAATGGGGTTGTGAGCCCCCACCAGCAGCAAGGTGTGCCTTGTCAATTGTCAAAAAACTGATGGTGTGCCTTGACCATTTTAGTACCTTATCAGTGTGACTTGACAAGAAAAAAAAAAATTGGAAATCACTGATACACACTGTTAAACAAAGGCTTCTAGATAAAACCAACTCTGTTATGCCTGGAGTGTTTTTACCATCAAGGGTCTACATCAACTACATTGGGGGGGGGGGTCCCTTTTGGTTGCTTTGCCAAGAAGTATATTTGCCATTTTGCCTCTAAGCACTCTCCTAAGACCAGCTGAGCATAACTAGCTTGTCTCTTGGGTTTAATCTTCTTGAGGACCAGGGCTTTAGACAGATGCCTCATGTTCTGAGTCTGGGTCATAGCCCAATAAACTAATCTACGATTGTGTGCCTTCAGGGCTGTGAGCCAAGGGAGTATGGAGTGTAGCATCAGACCCTGAGACTGGCAGGCTCTGTTGGGCCTCTCAGTTGGCCAGACTGAGTGTAAGTCCTGAGAACCTGGGTGCCTCTTACCTGATCAACCGAGTACAGCCTCTTACCTTTAGGGCCCATCTTGTGCATCTAAGAATATATACTCTAAGTCTGCCTCCTGGCTCAGCTCAGCTCAGCTCTCCTTGTTGCCAGATTACGTTGTGAGATTGTAATGTGCACCTGAGCCCTCTGCCTGTGGATGTTGTCTGGAAATGTAACACAACCTTTGCTAACAGGGAGCAAATGAGGCAGAATTTGTAAATGAGATCCTGGTTTCCAAATATGACTTTAAGAAGCAGAAAACCTCGACCTGCGTCTTGTCTTAACAGTTCATTAAGTAAAGAGCAGCGAGTGTTAGACAGTGACTTTAAAAAAAATGATAGATTTTTTTTTTTTTTACTTGGAGTGAAGTTCCAGCCATTAATTTCAAACGACAAGGACTGAAAAGCCAGGAACGGGTTCAGTGTGGATTTAAAATAAAATAAAATAAAATTTAAAAATGACATTGGTGATATAATTAAATTGGATTTGGGAGTGTTGCTGCAGAAAATGAAGCACAAGTTTTATGCCAATCCTTAACTTGCTTGTGATGTTAGAGCCCAATCCTATGGACTCTCAGCACCAGTGCTGAGCTCCAGTGCTGGCACTGGGTGTTGCAAATGTGCCGTAAGGCACACCTGCGATGCCCTGGGTCAAGTTAGCTCCCGTGCCATCTGACTCTGAGCCCGGCACTGGCCAGACGCCACCCAGAGCTAGGTAAGAGCTTGGGGTGGCAGTGAGGGCTTCAGGGACAGGGGGAGGTGTTCCAGGGCAGAGGGAGGGCAGGGTGGGGGAAGGAGTGGAGAGGGAGGAAGACGGGACTAGCAGAGCTCTGCTGCGCTCCGCTAACTCCTGAACTCTGTCGGGGCTGCCAGCCTGACATAAAGTCTCTCCACTCCACACCAGCAAAATAGCTGGCACAGACTTGAGAAACCCTATTGCAGGGCTTGGGGTTTCCCCTAAAGAGACCTCCTATTGTTTCTCCACACCTGCTGGATGCAGCGGTAGCCATTCTGCTGCCGCCGCTCCAGCGAGTTCCAGAAAGCTTAGGATTGGGCTGTTAACTGATACCCCTCCTGGTGGGAGAGCTGGAAGCCTCTGGCCACTCTCCCCAGGTGATGGGTGGCTGCAGTAGCACAACCGCTCTTCGTGGTGTTGCCACTGACAAAAGTGTGTTTTGAAGCCATTTCTGCCCAGTGTTGCACATACGCGACAGGGAACAAATGTGTACACCTGTGGGCTGGGCGTGGGTTGAGGCCTGTAACGGAGATGTGATCAACCTCACCTGCTTTCTTGGGACAAGTTGGAATCAGCATCAGTCTCCTTGTGACTATTGAAGACAATCTTGGAGTTGTTGGCAGAGCCTCTGGCAATGTCCATTATGTTGGGGGTGGGTTATCTAGGAATAACTTTAGGCCAGCCTTAAAGAAGGGGTGGTGAGCCTTTATTTCTCCAGTGTGGACTGCAAACAAATTCTCACGTTGCAGACACCATTTGACCTGCCTTGCTTCTGGGTTGACAGCTGGGGAGGAGTGCAGTTGTTACTTATTGCTGGAGGTTTTTGAAAATAATAATAATAATAATAATAATAATAATAATAATAATAATAATAATAATAATAATACAGGTATTTATATACCGCCTTTCTTGGTCTTTATTCAAGACTTTATTCAAGGCGGTTTACATAGGCAGGCTATTTAAATCCCCGTAGGGATTTTTACAATTGAAAGAAGGTTCTTTCTTTCAAGAGCCACTACATTCAAGGTGTTTCATTCCGATCTGGCTTCACATTCTGGCCTCCATCCTCCCACGCTCAGAGCAGATGGAATAGCTCGGCTTCAGCTTGTCAGCTGCTTCAAGGTCACACGGTGCCGGTGGCCTCAAACTGGCAACCTTGTGGATGTTATCTTCAGGCAAATGGAGGCTCTACCCTCTAGACCAGACCTCCTGCCAAATAACAAATGGTGTTATTTATTTTACTCAGAAGTAAGCCCACTGTGTTCAGTAAGACATAGGCTGTAAATCTTACTCACCCGAAACAAACACCTCTACTAATTGGATGATGAGTTTAGCCCTAAAGCTTCCAGTTGTTTGTCCTTGGTGTATACCTCAGATTTTTTAAAAGTCTTCTGTAACCAGGGCCGGCCCCAGGAATGGTAGGACCCAATATGAGGCATTGCACGTACACCCCGATAGAGCTCCCCCTATTCACAGAGTAGTCACAGTGAGCCCAAAGCTGATGGTGCCATGTGTGAAGCATGAGACCCAGAAATAGTTGTTGGTGATGTGATGAGTCACCACCATCCTCTTCCCAGGGACCCATAGGGCTGTTCAGGCACAGGAGGACTGCATGAACACACCACAGTGGTGTGGAGTCCCTCAAAAGCACAGGGCCCAATTCAGTCAAATGGACCGAATGCCCCGAAGACTGGCCTTGTCCGTAATGTGCGAATGCAACAAGTGTGCTTCTTTCAACAGACATTCATTTATTTTATATTTATTTTGGAAGCTCAATATCATGCTCTCTGCTGTCAAAGTGGTACTTAAAACAGGACAAATTACAGTAATAAAAGAGTTTTGAAAGCATTAACGGCTACAATGATAAAACTGCTGCCATATAAAATATCAGGTAGAAAAGAACTCAAGCCCATTATCCCTCAGTCAGACTAGACACCTCCCTGAAGAAACACATTTCAGTCAGCCCTCAGAACCAATTGGACCAAGATGTAGCTCCTTGGGAATCTTGGAAATTCCCAGATTACACCAAGTTAAGCTAGGTTCAGCCAGGCAACGTGGAACATTGTGGTAGCACCCGTCTACCCATTTGCTGGGCATGGAGGAGTTCTGGGTATGGTTGTGGGACTCTCTCGGGTGCTAGATTGCTAGATCTCTGGTGCCAGTTTTCTCCTTGCTTGAGAAAGGGTGCTTGCTTTTCCAAGTCCTTTCAGGCAGGAAGAGGTAGCTGGGATACTGTTGCAAAGTTCTCTCCCCCCCCCCCCAGTGGTGTAGATCAGTGGTCTTCAACCTATTTCATGCCATGACCCCAATAAATAATGAGACTGGGAACCCACCACTGATCCCATCCCTCCCAGGACCTGATCTGCCCACGCCTGTCACCGCCTACTCCCTGCCCCCGTAATGCCCTCCCAGTACTGTTCACTGTAACCAAATATTGGAGCAGAAAGAGTTCCCATGAAGCCTGGCGCTAGTGAAAGCTATTTTAGCACAGTTGCTAAGAACCTGAGCAGGATTGGGACACAACTTCCTGGTACCGGAAGGGGGTACTCCAGATGCCTCCCCATTGACCTGGTGGAGCTCTAGTCCAGTGGTCTTCAACCTTTTTCATTCCCATAAATTGTTGCAACCCCACAACTGAGGCTTTGCAAACCCAAAGCTGGAACACTGGTGTAATTGAAGCTGGTGGATGAATGCACAGAAAAAGGAAGGGAAGCAGGAGGGGGTTGGAATGAAGAATCAGGAGTGGGTGAGCCAAAGGGGCTTCATTATTTGCAAGGCTAACATCGAGGATGATGGATGACTAGCATTTTGCTTCTTTAGACTGATCAAATGTTCGCCGTTGCTCTCCGACAGTTCTGCCCAGCCACACGTGTGGAAACCCAGGACGACTCCAGAATGGGATCCAGCAGGGGACCACATTCAGTGTCGGCGACAAAGTGCGCTACAGCTGCAATCCTGGCTTCTTCCTGGAGGGGCACGCATTGCTCACTTGCCACGCGAGCTCCGAGAACACCGCCTCCTGGGACTTCCCGCTGCCCTTCTGTCGAGGTGAGTGCCAACTTCCCTTTTCTCATATCGATTGGTGGTCCTCGTGTCTTGTTTCAGAGCGATGCGGTAGAAACTCAGGAGGCTTTCTCGAGCCCGGAGAGCAGGACCCCAAACCATGCTGTGAAAGTAATTTCAAGATGCCAGCGCCGTTCTGAGATCTCAGCAGATTCTGCTCTCCATTTTCCAAGACTCTTGTTGCAGCCAGAAGGCCTCGGAACTTGCATGTTAAACGAAAGCCGAGACTGTCAATCATCTCAGGAGCAAATTTTGCATTTTTTCTGCACGTCCACAAAATTATGGGATGCACGTTGTCCTTCAGTACAATGGTCTGGGTAAAATCTGGGGTGGGGTGGCTTTCATTTCCTCCCTAAATATATGGAGAGCTTTTTAATCCACTTGTTACTCCCCCCCCCCCCCCCAAATAGGACTGGCTGGTCAGTAAATATGCAAAGGTATTGTTTTACTGTAATATTGGCATTATCTTGAGAATTCTTCCTCCATCCCACGCATCCCCTGCGGCCTTCAGTCAAGTATCTTGCATTGATCCCGGTATTGACTCTGTGTTCGCGTAATCAATTAGCAATTCTGCACCAGACCATAAATCTTGCCTTTAAATTGAACAAATGCGGTTTGTCTGGTGATCTACATTCTTAGTGTTTTCCTCTGTGAGCCTGTCCGTTGTGATGTACGTAGCCAGCTGCAGAATTTTTTTTTAACCTGGCGCATAGCTACTGCGGTCCGTTTGGGTTACCGGTGCCCCCAAAATGAGGGGTGTGTAGCCAGTGCGGCTGGGCTGATGCCGGCGAGGGGCTGTTCCACCTCCTTCATTTTTCATCTCCTAAGTTAGCCTCATCCATCTCGACTCCTTGGTGGAACTGCATGCTGAGTTGGTGCTTCCACCCAGAGACCTTATTTTTCACCTTGACTGTGGGAAATAATCATTTCATCTTGGCACTCAGCAAGCACTGGATCACATTTTAAACATTTTCTTTTGCAAAAGTAAGGTGGGGGGGAGGGAAGCTGCAGGAGTGGAGGCCAGCATTGCATGCAGACTGAGCTAGAGAGATCATATTTGCTAACGGAAGTGGTGCTGCTGCAAAACTTTTCTCTGGGCTGGCGTTCCAGTGCCCTTCCCAGCAGCTGGCACCCTTCAGTCTCGGAAGACTATGGTGTCACGCTCTGAATGGTGGTTCTGGAACAGAGCGTCCTCTCCAGTGCGCGGAGCCTGGGTAACGTAGATATGGAGGATAGACTGTTTCCCATGCAGCAAATCCCCCCTCTCCACGTCGCTGAAATGGTCCAACGGAAAGGCAGAGGCCAATATGGTTGGTTCCAGCGGCGTCGCAGGAGTTGCCAGAACGTGGCTGTGTTCAGCCATGAACTGCCTCAGGGACTCCGGCTCCGGATTTCGCCTCGAGGTTGACTCCTGAAGCCTTTTCCATAACTGGATGTAGCCACAAGGCAGTGGAGGTTTGGGATCACAGTTGTCCTTCTCTCAGATGAGCTACCTTCCCAGGCTGACGAGTCCCATCTACCCGGTGGCTGTTTAGTCGCCTCTTACGACAAGTATATCCAAACTGAGGGCCTATTCTTATCCCCAGCCCCCAGGGAATGAGACGTGCCCTTCCCAGCACGTCTCTAATTTTCACAATACAGGTATGTGTCATATACTAACATTCCGATAAGTGATGGACCACATATATGACGGTGGTGCCCCACTGTCCACTGCCACCCCCATCCTATTGCTGCCATTTTTAACCTTTTTCTTTCTTTTACTGCCATTTTTAATCACACCCACCAGTCCTGTTTGGCGATCACGTTACGCCCTATGCCTAAACATGACCAGGCAGGCTGGGCAGTGCAAAGCTGGCTTGGGCGATATTTAGCAAAAGTGGCTGACACGGGGTGGGCTGCACCAATCGCTGGCGAACCCTGACACCTGGCATGATGGAAGGCAGCACCATCCATCTCACTAACTTAACTCAGGGTCGACCAGAAAGATCCAGCAGCACCTTGCCTCCAGGGGGCTACAGGAGGGGTTGTGGCGTGGGAGTGGAGGGTAGTGAGGGGACCAGTGGCATATATCCCCTGCCCCTTGCCCCCGGGGCAAAGTCTGCAATGGCGCCCCCCGCGGGATGCTGCCACCCCCTCACATGTAAATTCACCACCCCTCCCCCGCTTACCTGGAGCGCACAGAGCCTCGTATGACTCCACGACGCACCGGGGAAGCCTACTGAAGCTCGCCCAGGCTCTTAGTGCTTCTGGGAAACTGGAGTACAGTTTCTGACTGCGTCAGGAGCCTCAAAAGGCTTCCTGGGCAGTCGTAGAGGCGCGTGCGACTCCATGCCCAGGGCTTTTGCCCCATTCATTCAATGGGACATCCGCTACTGAAGGGGAGACAGGACTGGAGGTCTATGATCACATAGTAGCAAAATCACTTAGCGATGGGTTTTGGTGAACCCATCTCCGTCATTAAGCTACGTATGCCTATAAAGTGATTTTTGGGGGGGGAACTCACTGTGTAAATGTGCACAAGTGGTTGAAACAACTAGTGGTTTCACTGCCCATGTCATTCCCAAATCAGTGACATCATTATGTAGCCATTTTGAATGAGATGTCTAGACCCATGTGGTTTGACGGACATTCTGCGATGTCATGTTGACTACATTGATCTTACTCAGTTTACGATCTCTGATCTGCTGTCAGGGGTGGCCAACCATTCAACTTTAGGGCTCCTGGACCTTCCAGAATTGTGCGGGGGTAGGGAGTTTCAGCAGTTTGCACCTGCTGAAATTCCCTCCTCTACACAGTTGTTAAAGCTCCAGGAGCCCTAAAGTTGGAAGGTTGGCTACCCCTGAACCATATGATGGAAGGGAAAAATGTGGCATGTAAAAGGTGGATACCAAAGAGACAATGGCATTGAGTGTGGATGAGTATTTAGAATGAGCAAAGTCGTGTTCAGGAAGAATTTGTGTCCCACTTGAAGTAGCTGCTTTCATCCTAAGAACGGAAACGGGTGGGTTTTTGGAAGAACCCTGGTTGCCTGCAGACTGACAGCCCTCCACAATGGCTGATGAGAGCCCATCCTTTCCTGCTGCAAAGATGTTTCTCCTGTTTTGCCATGTGGTGCTGGAGCACAGAAGATGTGCGCTCCTTGACCCTGTATGTTTGGATGCCTTGAAACCTGAGGAGTCATTAATCACCTTCAGGAACAGCTTGAATTTTCACAAGGCGCCTTTCTGCTGCAGAGTCTGGGTGGCCTGCTGGTGGGTGGGTGGGGAGCTCTGACTACTCCTTCCCTCTGCACTAAATAAAGACCTCCCTGCTCCTCTGTGTTGGATCAAAGGGGGCCGCTCACTCCGACCATGCCGCACAGTTTGGGTCTTGTCAATGGATGAATAAGCCTTGAAGAGCAAGAGCAATCTCTTTTCCGTCTGCAAGGGTCCAGAAGGGCATCCACAATGGCTGCCCCTTTCTTTCCAAGATTTGGAGGTGGCCCCAGTAGCATAGCTATGGTGGGAGGTATGGGAAATATTGCAGGCGCCACAACACGCTGTGTAACCAGCCCCCCCCCCCCATTCGCCATTGGAACCATTCGGGGCAGCAATGGCAACACTCAGAATGGCTCCGATGGCGAGTGGGAGGGGCCAGTTACACGGCACATTGAGGCTTCTGCAATACTTACCGCACTGACCCCCCATAGCTATGCTACTAGGTGGCCAGAGCTGATCTGCTGCCCATCAGCCAGCTGAATAGCTCTCCCTTCCCCCATGAGCAGGTCCCTTTGCCTCACGGTCCTCTGTCAGACTGTTGTTGACACCCATTCTAAACCAGGCTGGGAGTATCACCCCTCTATTCCCAGCTTTTTTTTCTCCCAAGTTATTGAGGATCAAAAACAGTGGAGGAGACACGAGCGGGGGAGGGGAGTTTCCCAAGTCCTCTCTGGAAGGACTTGGGAAAAGGATCACCATGTCAACACCCTCCCCAGCGCCGTGACCCCTAGCAGCTACTGTGGAGGCAGAAGTGATGCTTCCTTCCCCATTCTTCATCGTGTTCTCATGTCCTCTTTGAGGACAGCATGGAAGGAGAGGATGGGGTAGTGGGAGCAGGTACAGAGCCCCAGTTTTCCACCTGTCCTCATCTGGGCCACTCTAGTGCAAGCCTGACCTTGATGCTTTCACAGAGGGTCTGAGCTGGTCACGTGATCTGTTCTGGCCGGTTCCCATTCAAGAGGCTTATTTGCGTTGCTTAACCAATGACCCTTCAGTTTCCCTCTTTGACTAGAGTTTGGTGAAGGTGGTGCCTGTTCTGAATGCTCTGTGGATGTCACTCAAAAGGCCATCACCTGAACCGCTGCCTGTTCCGTACTGACAAGCACGGAACGGTTTATGTGGGAAGGAAACAAAGGTTGCCTGAGGCAAGGGTTGGACTAGATGACCTATTAGGCCCCTTTCAACTCTATGATTCATTGATTCTATGTATCTGGATACATCTGGAACATGAAGGTAACTAGGCCCTTGACAATGCGCATTTCACTCCTATGCCAAGTACCAAGCACCTCAACCAAGTTTCTTTGTGGAGGCCATCTCCAGAAATCTGTTGCTTCCTGGGAGGCAAACTACACCTTTTCTTTTAAAGACAAAGTCCCAGTGAGTTGGGTAACACAGTGGTTAAAGTCAAAATCCCCCCCCCCCCAGCCAACATTTGTGAACAGATGCCACGTCTTGCCATCTTTCCAACAGTTTTCTATTATTCAAATGCCAAGGAGCTGCCATTTGTCTAGAAGGGATGACAAACGCTGATGTTTTTGTAATAGCTAATTGATCCACTAATGATGGATCGATGTGGCAGACACAAGCCGTGAGAATGGCCATTAACCCTCTGGTTGGAAGCTCAGCTGGCCTGCAGTCCCAGTGCCATCTCTTTCTCTCCACGATGCAACACTTCCACAAGCTATCACAATGAAGGAAAATAGCGTCATATCTCCCAAATGATTGTGTTGGTGAACAAAAGTGGGGCTGTTTAATTGAAGCAGAATAGTATTAGAGGAAACGGGAGCAGGATGGCAGATTGCAATACAGTCAATTCTTGTTAACTGCTGGGGTTAGGTTCCTTAAAACCCCTGGGAAAATGATGCCACACATGGCCTTCCTGGCCTCAGAACACCTCTGGATGTTACTGGAAGAGTTCCAGTCTCATCTGGAGGTATTCTGAGAGTACTCTGAGAGGGCTGTCCAGATTGGCGCTTAGAACCTGTGGTGGGTCAAATCCACATGTCCGGAGATGAGGAGGACCACTGTAATCACTTTGTATGTACAGATGGAGCCTATTTATTCGCGTTAGTTACTATTAGCTAGTTACTTAGTTAGTTAGTTACTATTAGTTGGTTACTATTTATCTACGTTAGTTACTTCCGTGACTTGGCGTGATTAACAAAAAACGCGTTGTGCTAAATTCCATAGAGTTACGCAAATACACTGCATCCTGACACTTCCGGATGGAAGGAAACTAAGGCAGCTGTTATCAATCCCCTCCGCTCCGTACTCAGCCCTCCCTGTTGCCAGCTGTCCCACTTCTTTCACAGGTGGGATGCCGATCATTTAAGTGCCCTATGTGTTTCTACTTAGAAGTAAGCCCCATTGTAGTCAATTGGGCTTACTCCCAGGAAAGTGTGGAGAGGATTGTAGACTAAATCTCATGCTTTGCTTGGTGGGAAGGCTTGCTTGTGTCCGTGGTAGCCTGCACCATTGGGGGGGGGGGTTTGCTTGTGTCGGTGATTGCCTGTACCATGGGGGGGGAGGAATTCAGCAAATGCTCCTATCAGGGGCTTGCTGCCTGGCCAGCCCCTGCCTTACCTGGAGGTGTAGGGGGGGCGGAGGACAGGCAGGGGAGAGCCACAGGAGGCAGACCCCACCAGTCGCCCCTGCGGGCTGGCGGGGAGACATGGGTGGGAGGAGGAGCAGCCCCCAGAGAGGCACTCCCAGAAGTGCAGGGGTTCTGGGGGATGGACGGGGGAGAACCCCAGCCGCCAGTGGGTGCAAACCCCCGGCAACCCCCACAGATGACCAGGCACTGCGGGGAGCCGGGGGTGGGGGGAAGAACAACCCCCTGGGAGGCGCCTGGCCCCCTGCCCGCAGCAACGCGGCTCCGGCGATGGCCGCACATCGCCTCACCCGTGGCTGCCCGGGAGGCGGGGAAGGGAGCTCTGTGGCTGGGTCTGGTGGGGGAGGATGAGAGGGGAAGCACACCAGCCCACAAGTGGCGCCACCAGGGAGGGCGCCTCCCCCGTGCATGCCACCGGGTCTTCTCGCCCCACGGGGGGGGGCTGAGCCAGGAGCAGGGCGGCGGGGAGACAGGCGGGGAGGAGGAGCAAGAGGCAGGCCGGGGCGCAGAGCTGCTCACCTGGCGAGCAAGCCTCCCCGCAGACTCAGACAGCAGGGCGGGGTTGGCTCCAGGACCAGGTGCACAGGCTGACTGGGTGAGAGAGGTGGAGCTGGTAACTCCATAAAGGCCGGGGAGGCCAATGATGATGAGGAAACCGGGCAAGGCTAACAGCCAGGAGGAAGGCTGCATGCCCATGAGAACCAGGGTACCTTAGAAGCCAAAGAGGGGGACCCGGGTGGATCTAACCCCCCCCTTTTTGGACCTGAGGCCACTCAGCCTCACCCCAGGGACGTGCCACAGGGTGAGTCTGAACCCCTTTTTGGCTGGAGGACCCTCAAACCCCCCCCCCCGATCTGACAACTCCCTGGGTTTTTTAAAGCAACCCCCTGTTGCTACCACACCTGCCCCTGCGTGTGAGTGTGAGTGAGAGAGAGAGAGAGAGCTCCACCTTGCTACAGGTGTTCTGGCTACATAGGTTTTCCACAGCCCCCCCCCCTTCAGCCTCTTTGCAGGCTTAGGAGCTCCAGGAATGTTACTGTTCCTTGCAAGGGGAACCTCTTCCAGGGCTATTTCCCTGCCTGGGCGAGGCGGAGCCTTTTTGCAGTGTTTTGGGCTGCCTGGAAATGGAGGGGAGCGCAGGGCAGGGCAAAGGTGTGTGTGACTTTCAGTACCCCCATGCCCTTCACACTGAGACAGATAAAAAATCCGTGGATAAATAGGCTGCACCTGTACTTTACCATATGATGGTGTATTCGTCTTTGCCCTGCACTGAGGTTATAGTTCTCCAAGAAAACAGACTCAGAAGAGGAAGCAAGGATATAATTCTCCAAGGGAGGGGGGTACACAAACAAACTTAGAAGAGGAAGCAACCCTCAGTCTTCTCAGCAAGACCTAAACATTATACGTGCACTTCATGACTGCATCAGCTTCAGATATGCCTCGAGCCCAATTCAGATTACTGGTTATTGCCAATACAGTTCTGGGCGACTTGGGTCCAGGATACCTGAACCTGCTTATACTCTCTCTTGGATGCTCTACCTCTCATCCCGTGGTCGATGGGGGTGCAGGACAGCGTCTTTTCAGTTTCCCCCCCACTAACTTTGGAAGTCCCACCCCAGTGAAGTCCAACTGGCCCTGACACTGCCTGCTTTTAGGCAGCTGGTTAAAAATATATCTGTTTAGTTTATTTTGCTGGCTATCTGCATCTGATTTTCTGCCTTGTGTTTGATTGATTGATTTACATGGCTGACATTTTATTGGGCTGCCTTATTGTGAATTTTAATCTGCGAGCTGAGTTAGCAGTCTCTTGAATGGGACTGGAAGGCAGCCTAGAAATCATTATTGTAAATAAGGGGTACGCACCCTGTTCAAGGTCCTGGGTTTGACCTTTAAAGCCCTGAATGATTTGAGACATGGGTGGCATTCAGGACTAGCTTTTCCTATGTAAACCTGCCTGAAATTTCAGGTCTCTTTGGAGGTTATCTCAGTGGATGATCTGATGGTGTTCAGGGAAAGAGAGTTTGCAGTGGTGGTTTGCTTGGTTATTGAGTGCCCTCCCTGGATGGGTTTGGCAGGCACCAGCTCCTGTTTTTATCAGTTAGATAACCCATTAAGTGCTTTTCTATTCCCCAAACCTTTTAATGGATGATTGGTAGCTGGTGCTGACATTAGCCTCTTCTTTTCCCCTGATGTTATTTGATCTTAGACTGCCTCTTGGTGTTTCTGCTTAAATTTTTTCTTCTCTTTTTATGGGGTTTTCATTATAAGTAAGATATTTTAATAGAAAGCATTCATATATATTTTAAATAAATAAAATAAATGGAAACTAGGGACTCTATAGCCTGAGTTGTCTCAAGTTCATAGGCCGCGTTGGCCAAACTTTCAACTTTAGGGCTCTTGGACCTTTGACAATTGTCTAGAAGAGGGAATTTCATCTGTAAGAAACTCCCTCCTCCACACAATTGTTAAAGGCCCTCCAGTTGGAAGGTTGGCCATCTGTGTCATAGGCAGTTGTTCTACATTCCCACCTTGGCAGGTCTCTCAATGCACTTTTCACCAGTTCTGAAAGCCCCTGGAAGGTTCTCAAATTCCCTGCATAGCAAACAGAATGAGAAAATGTTTCCTAGTCCCAAAGGAGTTCACAGTCTAAACGGAGGCATCTGCAGCAGCCCCTTGGAGGGACTTTGCACTGAGATGTAAAGGGACAGGTGGTCTCGCCCTGCTAAAGATAAAACCATCACCTTAACAGGTGCCTCTTCACCCAATTAGCAGGGGAATTAAGAAAGCAGTCCCCACTGGGAAACTTCAAATACTTCTGTCAAAATGCCACATATGTCCTTCTTCCCAAAGCTGTGTCCAGTTTCGCTGCTGACAAAATTCAGTGCTAACCTGTCAGATGTATGCTAACCTCCCTGGATGAATTGTAGTGGTCTTTTCAAAATTATTTTCACACCTCTCAAAATTCCTTGGATGGTGTTAAAATAGAATCATATAGTTGGAAGATACCTAAAAGGTCATCTAGTCCAACCTGCCTGTAGCAGGAGATCCTCCTAGAGCATCTCCAGAAAATGCTTTTTGAGCCTCTGCTTGAAGATACCCAGTGAGGAAGAATCCACCACCTCCCTCGGTGTTCACCTTCCACCTCCATTCCTGAGGTGGCACCTCTCAGATGTGCCTTGAATTTTGCCCTGGTTAAACGTGATTGGCAACTCTAAGAGCATAAGAAGAACTTTGCTTGATCAGGCCAAGGGGCCATCTAGTCCAGCTTCCTGTATCTCAAGGTGGCCCATTGGATGTCTCAGAGCCCGATCCTATGCATGTCTCCTCTGAAGTAAGTCCCATTATTGTCAATGGGGTTTACTCCCAGGAAAGCGTGGATAGGATTGTAGCCTCAGTGAGTGAACAGGGCCACAAGAAACCTGCATCCTGTTGCCCCTCCCTTGCATTCAGACTGCCTGCTTCTAAAACCAGGAGGTTGCATGTACTCATCATGGCTTGTAACCTGTGATGGACTTTTCTTCCAGAAATCTGTCCAATCCCTTTTTCAAGGCATCTAGGCCAGGTGCAATCACCATAGCATGGCAAGGAGTTCCACAAATTGCACACTGGGCAAAGCAATATTTTATTTTGTCTGTTCCAGTCAGTTTTAGTGGTTGTCCCCTGGTTGCAACTCTGTCTGTGATGATGCCATAGCACCAGACCTTCTGAGTTTTTCCTCGGGGTGTGTGTGTGGGGGGGGGGGGGAGAAGCCCTTGGTTTTGCGTTTCATCTGGCAACCAGGATACTTGCAAAGTTTAAAAAAAAATATGAGAACCGGAAGGTGAAATCTCTTGCTTCTTTATTCGGGCTGATTTCTGACACCTCCTGGTAAGCATTCGCATTTTGTTCTGTGGTTTCAAGCCCATTCCTCTGCGACCACAGGAGCATCAATTATGCACTGCCACCTGCAGTCCATTAGAGGCAGAATTGCCCGGAGAATACGCATCCCGCTCTCGAAATGAGGATCACGTCCCTGCACAGGCAGCTCTGGATTTGTGTTTTCTTCAGCCAGTTGATTGTTTTCCAGAATGATCACGTCCCTTTATCTCTTTTGCCTGTTCCAATTAGCTTTATGCAGCCGCGCCAAGCTATCTTGTTCTCCACTAGCATTCTACCAAGTTTCCTTGCTGTTAACTCGAAGGCCGGCAAGGAGAAATGGGGGCAGCCAACTGTCCTTGCAGGAGTGAGTCAGCAGAAATGGCCGTCTTCTGAATCTCCCTGCAGATGATGGTGCATTAACAACCCCGGTTTTCAAACTTCTTGCTTTTAGGGAACATTTTTCTAGTTGTTTTCTGCCAAGGAATTTCTGCCTGTCTGCTGAGAAGCACCACACACCACCGAGAATTCTGGGGCTGCCTTTGGAAAGAGCGTGGAAACTTCCACTGCTCCGGCGTGCAGCAGCCAGACTCTTGTTGCCAGATTTTCCCAGCCCCAGGTTCATTGAAATACAGCCGGCTGAGACGCAAGACGGCCGTGGTGCCAAAGTTTTCGGCAGTGTTGCCAAAGTTGTCACACAGCCTCCCTTGAGAGGACCACTCGTTCAACTCGCTGCCCACGCTGTGTTGGGCAGCCAAAGCTCGGCTTTTTAACAAGAATTTTGGGGCGGGATTAATGGTCTGTGATTTCTGCTGAGTCGCTGTCTGTTCTTTTGTGGGCTGCGTCATCATTTGGGTCAATTTTTATTTTCATTTATTTTTTTCCTGTTATGAGCCACCTGGATGGAAAGATGGGCATAGATTTTGAAGGATGGCAGTCTTCAAACTGTGGCCCAAGGTGCACTGAAATATTTGTTCCAGTAGTGCAGTGGTGGCAAAGACTGACTGTTCCACCCCACAGCCATTGGTTTGCATGCTGGATTGTCACAGAGACTCACACCAGGGAGGTGCTTCTGCTGCATATTGTCCCAGAAGGCTCTGTGCCCCAATTTCCTGGGGAAGCAGCTCCCTGGCTCAAGGTTCTGCGATGATATACACAAAAACTTAGGAGTAGAATGGTAAGGCTTCACCACTACTGTGCCCAGAATTGAATATTCTGGTATGTCAGACTCAACCTATTGGCTGAAGAGCTCCCTAGAGCACATAGAACACTCTGGTGCTGGGTGTGTGTGCATTGTAGGGACATTTGATTGTGATGAGAATGTCTTTTCAGAAAGCCTCTCCACCCTTCCTGGTTAAGCAGAGGTCTTCAGCAGCTGGGTCAGGGTCCAAAAGTTAAGAACATAAGAACAGCTCCACTGGATCAGGCCATAGGCCCATCTAGTCCAGCTTCCTGTATCTCACAGTGGCCCACCAAATGCCCCAGGGAGCACACCAGATAACAAGAGACCTGCAAGGCTTCCTGGGAATTGTAGTTAAGAACATAAGAACAGCCCCACTGGATCAGGCCATAGGCCCATCTAGTCCAGCTTCCTATATCTCACAGCGGCCCACCAAATGCTCCAGGGAGCGCACCAGATAACAAGAGACCTGCAAGGCTTCCTGGGAATTGTAGTTAAGAACATAAGAACAGCCCCACTGGCTCAGGCCATGGGCCCATCTAGTCCAGCTTCCTGTATCTCACGGCAGCCCACCAAATGCCCCAGGGAGCACACCAGACAAATCTGGCTTTGACATAGCCCATTTCTAAAATCAGGAGGTTGAAGTTGACTTCAGATGATGAGATGAATGCCCTGGTTCCCCATCCCCTTACTTTTGGACACTTGGAACCAGATTCTCTGCTGGTTCAGCAGCCTAACAGCCACTGGGACATCCTCTTGCTGCAGCTTTTGTCCTTTCTTTGCAAATGCAATTCCCAGACACCCATGTGCTGAATGTGGATTTGGTCTTTTTTTTCTTTTCTGGAGATAGTCAAGCCTCCTACTGAAATTGGCATGTGCCCACTAGATTGGGCAGCAAACATACCTGACCAGGTAAAGGGGTGGAATGGCAAGGTCAGGTGGTTTCCTCTCATCCAATCAGGTTCTAATCAAACCTGATCAAACTTTTTCCTTGCTTCCTTGCTTCCTTGCTTCCTTTCTTTCAAGTTTAAGTGCAAGGCTGTTTGTGTTTTGCTAGATCTGCTGTTGGAACCAGCTACTGCAGTGGTTCTCAAACTGGTGGGTTGCAACCCACCAGTTTGTGTTACACTTCCCCCGTCCCTTTAAGGGGCAGGAGAAGGGGAGGGAGGTAGCTTGTGGGGGCGAGGGGGGTGTTTGTGACTTACTTTGTACAATGTAGGGCTGCAGCAGGCTGCAGGGGGTGTGGGGAGCCCTGCGCAGCCCTCCGCAGCGCTTCCCAACGCTTGGAACCTGCAATAGAAGCGGGCGCAAAGCACCCTAGCCTAGGGATCATGTCACTGCCCTAGCCCCTCCCAAGCAAGAACTTACTGAGGGAGTAAAGCTCCCTCAGAGTTTGAGAACCACTGAGCTACTGGTTTGTGGACGTTGCACCCACTTACTCTCCAGTAAGCGCAGAGACTGGGATTCCTGGGTCAATGAAAGCCGCTGTTTCTGGCTAGTTGCTTTTAGGGAGTAAATTTTGTTCTGCTTGCCCTTTTCAGTCCAAGTCAGCCTATGGAACTTCTCTATACATTGAGGTTGTGTGTGTTGCTCTTGAGTAGCACCCTGGCCCCCTCTGCTGGGTGTCACTAGTTCCTGCATTCGGTTTCATCGCTCTATGTCTTTGTGGCAATCCAGTTGAGTTCAAGCATTTTCAATCAACTGGCTTTGTTCTCTCTTTTCCTGCTCCCTCCCCCCCACTTGACTGAATTCCTGTTTTCTTTTGATTTTAATAAATTAGTTATACTTTTCTCTCTTTGCTTGCTTAGTCTGTCTTTTTGGGTTCTCATGTCTGATCGCTCATGGGTGCTCCTGCATTGGTTATTTGAAATAAAAACTCCTGTGTTCTGTGCTATCCTTGGAAGGATTTTTTTCCCATCCCCCCATGTGGCTTCTTTAGTTTGGGGTGGTGGTAGTAGATAGCTCTGCCAGTTTCTCTCCCCCAACCTATTCGGCTTCTTGCCCAGTAAAAAGGAAAACTGGAAAGCAGGAAGGGGTGTGCGAGTACTAACCACAAGGCACTACTCCCCTTGGTCTGTAGCCTTCAGTTCCCATTTCTGACAGGTGGGTCATGGCAGGGCTGCCACCCCCATTTTAAGGCACAGATATGTACGTTTAAGCAGTAGCCAGGGCTTAGGCATCTTAGGTGATATAAATCCTGCTGGTGATTTTGGCTTTGGAGGGGTTACTTTAGTCAAGCCCTCCCAAACTTTAGTGGGACCCAGTGGTGTCACCTGGGGCCATGGCACCAAGGGCAGCTTTATCTTGACATCACGTGACATAGTGAAGTCACTTCTGGGTTCTCCCGGAGGAGAAGGTGGCTTCCTCCTCTTCGTGTTTGGTGAACAGGAAGAGGAGGAGACCGGCGGTTGTGGCTTCTCGATGTGGCCCCTTCGTCTTCTCTTTCATTGAGCCTTCAAAGGAAGAGGAAGGGGCACAGCGGCAACATTGAGAAGCCACTGCGCCAAGCATGAAGACAGAGTTCTGACTCAGGAAATGTCTGAAGCACTCTTTAGTCAGCAAACATTCACAGGAAGCCTGTTCACCGACTCATCCCCTCTCCTTGCCTTGTGCGTTTTCGGCTTATAGCATCTGGCTGAAAGCAGGATGCATGATCTTTTGTAGGACTGTAAACCAAATAAATAAAGTTAATGGGCTCCGGGGGGAGGTGTAGGGGGATTCCCCTGGTATCCACCATTTCCTGTATCTGTGGCAGGGGCAAGGATACATCCTCACAGATATGGGGGATGCCTGTATATTCAAACTGCTGATAAAATGATGATCCTATTCAATGGGCCGCTAATTTGTTAAGTTTTGCTTGCAAGGATAAAATTCCCCAAAGACGCCATTCTCTCTAGTTTTGAGACAGTCAGTTGTGAGTCAGGTGCGGGCAGTATGGAGATGAGCTTTCCGAAGCCTTGTCACTTAGTACTGATCCTACTTGTTTCAGCACCGCCAGCAGACCATGGATGGAATCCTCGATTTCCATTCCGTCTGAACTTTGCCCAGTTCACTTTGATTTCCGTTCTGCTCCCTTCTCCTTCCCCATCTCATATTTTTTTTTGTTCAATCAGTAGCAGACAAAGAAAAATGTATTCAAAACCATATTTTCCGAGTATTTTCACATATTTCTATACAAACTGCTGGCGCATTGATACATCGCAAAATATACATTTACATATGTATTTTTTTCTACCGAAGGCATAAAATCTGTAAGCGTGTCATTACCCTATAAAATCCAATCCGCTAGAGTGCAAGAGAAGCAGTAGCGTAGCTGGAGGGGGGCAAGGTGCTGTAGGTGCTGCATTATGACATATATGTTGGCCCTCCCCCTTGTCACCAGAGCCATTGCAGGAAGCGATGACAGCATGTAGGAGATGCTGTTTGGTTCAATGAGCACCTGTGCATTGCCCTATATGCCCAGAATGGCTCCAGTGGCGAGTGGGGGGGCACATACTTACAGCACCTGCAGTACTTACCATTTTGCCTCCCCCAGCTATGCTACAGAAGATAGATAAATGTTCCACCACAGAGGTCAGTAGGAGAATTTGGGAGTACCCCTTTCTGGAAAGACTTGTGTCTTTGGCCGTCTTTATTGCACTTGCCTGCACACAGCTTACCAATGTTAACAAAGGAAAACAATTCAGGACTTGACCCTGAGGGGCCATGCCTAAAAGCAATGACTTTCAGAGTGTGTTCAGGGCATCCTTGGGATTTTGCTTGATGCTTATTCTGGATGAGAAATGGTGGGACTCAGTTTGCGGAGAGACAAGCCATCCCAACATTTCCTACCTTTCTTTGTAACGCACAGCTGCAGGAGAGAGTTTAGTGCAGTGGTTCCCAAACTGTGCGCTACGGTAAACTCACAGGGCACTGCAGGATGTCCCTGTTGGCCTCTTCTTCCTGGCTCTCCTAGGTATAGCCATCTTGAATTGATCTCGTGCAATCCAAGATAGTATCACCTGGGAAAGCTGGAAAGAAGAGACAGTCTTGAAAGAAGGGTGCCATGACCATGGTAAGTGTGGGAACTGTGTGTTTAGTATGTTGTAGGAGATTGATGCGAAAGCGAGAACAGTGATAAAACAGAGCAAGTCTGTTTCTCCTAAGCATGATCTAGAACAGCATTTGTCTTTCACTGTACTGCTTCACATAGTCCACCTATTCGAAGTACACGGGAACGTAAGAAGAGCCCACTGGATCAGGTCAAAGGGTCATCTCGTCCAGCTTCCTGTATCTCACAGTGGCCCATCAAATGCTTCAGGGAGCACCCAAGACAACAGGCACAACCTGTGTCCTGGTGCCCTCCCCTGCAACTGGCAATCAGAGGCAGCCTACCTCTAAAAGGTACCACTGAAGGTAATTGGCAATGACATCACCGCCAGTTACTTCTGGGTTGGGAGGCCAGATGCAACACAACAGACACCAGTAAGAGGCTCAGGATGGCCAGGAGAGCTTTTCTGAGGGTAGAAAACCATTATTGCTGCTTGTTGTGTCATGTTCCTGGTTTTGCTGCTGGGTAGGCAGGTGTCCAGGGGTCCCGCAAGTACCACCAGACACCACCGCAAGTACCACTAGTGGTACCCCTACCACTGGTTGAGAAACACTGATCTAGAATGCAGCACGCAGGGGTTCTGTGGAAGATTCAGAGGGAATCCTTGCCCCGTATTGGCCGGAACAGTTATTCCTGAAGGTGGAAAGGTTGACAGTCATTGGCTCGGAGGGAACCTTCACTGACAAAGGGGGTCAGACTGTTAATTGAAAGAATAATGGCTATCCTAATAAACTGTTAATCAATTGTTCACAGGTCCAGACAAGTCAATAGGTTGCTCCTAGCAATCCATCACGCCTTCCCGAGAGGGAGGACAAAATTGGCTCATTTGCGTCAGTAGCCTGAGAGCAACCATCTCATTCAAAAACCTGGTCTGGGGTCCTACCTATGACTACTTTTCACCACATAGTATTGGATTTGGGGGTCTCTTAGGAAGGAGGAAGGTAGAGATGTTTTGTAAACTGTAGATGCTTCATTTCAGAGGTGAGCTTTACAATACAGCCCCATAGGAGTGGGGTGAAAGGCGGACCTATATGTCTTTTACTCAGCAGAAATGGGCACAGGGGGCATTAAGGTCTTGCTTAAATGGGTTTTGGCACATCAGGGAGGCACAGTGCTCTCCATGTGAACATTTTGACTTCAGCCGCGATCTCGGCAAGGGCTTGAAAGCCCCATTACACCAGGATTGATTCTAGAGCTCTGAGCTAAAAGAGGCCATAAATCCCTCGGAGGAACAGCCTCCCTTCTTGAGTTACAGCCTGCATTTGACAGGCAGGGAGGATACAACAGGGTGAGCCATTTGAGAAGGGAGAGGTGCACTCTCTTGGCCCCCCGACAACAACAATTAGCACGGAGAGGGACAAAAAGCCCATCTCTTTTGCACTGATCAGGAGGGGAATGGGTTGACTGGTCAAGAAGATTAATGGTAGATTGATTTAAATCACCAAGAAAAATGGCTAATTAAATCATTGACTTAAAGCAAAACTTTCCAAGCAAGTGCAAGGTTTGATCATAGCTTTCTGGGTTTTCCATGACATGGAGGCTAATGATGACAGGTGGTGTTCTTGATTGATAGATGGAGTCTACCCATCTGGTGATGGCGTCTGGCCTAGATGTCTTTAAAAGGGAATTGGACAGATTTCTGGAGGGAAAGTCCATGACAGGTGACAAGCCATGATGGGTATGTGCAACATCCTTGTTCTAGAAGTAGGCTTCCTCGGAATGCCAGGTGCAAGGGAGGGCAACAGGATGCAGGTCTCTTGATGTCTTGTGTGCTCCCTGGGGCATTTGGTGGGCCACTGTGAGATATAGGAAGTTGGACTAGATGGGCCTGTGGCCTGATTCAGCAGGGCTCTTCTTAGTCATAAATAATGAGAATGGACTCTGAGCCCATCAGGTAATGAATGGATGCAAAAGAGGAGTAAACAGGCATCCAGATGGTTCAGTGAATAGCAACTGTAGTGACTTTTCACAGCCCAATCCTATCCACGCTTTCCTGGGAGTCAGCCCCATTGACACTAATGGGACATTTCTGAGTAGACGTGCACAGAATTGGGCTGTGAGTCCCTGCCAGTATCAAGCCATGATATATGTTCATAATAAGCTATTGAGTTGCCTGATAAAAGATGCTTTCCTTGAATTTCGTAATTTACAAAGAAAAGCAGTGTTTTGTAGTTTGTAAAAGAATCATGTGGTCAGTTGTAAGAATTCAATTCAATCAGTTTAACAATTCAGTTCAGTTCAATTGATTTAAGAGGCTGTAAGTTTAAATTCACATTTTATTTCAAACTAAGTGATTGTTTTAACAAGGGGAGCAGGCAATACCTCCCTTCCTTCCTTCCTTCCTTCCTTCCTTTCTTCCTTCCTTCCTTCCTAACTGGAAATAAACTGTGTTTGAGGGCAGCAGAAGAGGTGCTGAAAGTGGTATCTGGCTGGCTGGCACCCAAAATGTTGGACATGGCAGCTTTTCCAGGTTGGGGACAGACAGACAGACAGACAGACAGACAAGCAAACCAACCAACCTCCTGGTAAACCCCCTGAAAACCAGTTTGTTTGGGCCGTTTCCTGTCTCTGGGAGCTCCTGGGACCTCAAATAGCCTCCAAAAATTATCAGAATGCTGTTTCTCCCAAATTCAGCCCGAGTAACAAATTAAAACACTTTATTAAAACATAAAGACATAATTAAGAAATACAGCAATCCCCAGAGTGATCTTGCATAATGTTTAAAACCATTAAGAGAGATTCAGTATGAATAATAACTCATGCAAAACCATCTCACTATCTAATATATCTGAATTATAACAGCTTTATTCTACCAAGACTGTATAGACTGACTGAAAAGGGAAGAAGCCAAACATCAATGGAAGGGCATCTACTTTGAATGCAGAAGGTTCCAGGTTTAATCCCCACCACTTCCAAGGTTAGGGCAGGGAAAAATACCTGCCTGACAGTTTGGAGCGCCGCTGTCACCCTGCGTTGATAATGCAGAGCTACACGAACCGATAGTCTGACCAGGAGCAGGTGACTTCCTGTGTAACTTTTATTTCAGCTGGCGCCCTAAACGCAAAGCTCTAGCCAGCCTTTCTCTTCAACTCAAGCCTAATTACTGGCCATGTTGAGATCTTGTAACAAGATAGATTAATATTTTGCTCCCCCCACCACCAGTGTGTTGTATGTGGGAAAATATTAAAGCCAGCATCTCCTATTCCTGAAACAAAACAGGTTCAGAGGGCAATTGTCGCATGCGGATATTGTAATGCAGAAAATGGCAATGAGAAGGGCATTCATTGTGATACACGTTTGCCTCTCCATTGGACATCTCTCGTATATGCAGTGAGTCCTCCTTATCCATGGGTTTGGAACCCATGAATTTGACCCGCTGTGGGTTCCAAACACACATCTAGTGGTCCCATAGAGGGAATGCCATTGAGGAGCAAGAAACCAGAACTGTAGCAGCGCAATGCTGCTATGGGAAATAACTAAGGCTTCTGGGGCCTTGTTGCTTGGTGGGAGTGCAGAGTGCACTGAGAAAGTTTAGACTATAAACAGGGGCAGTGAGGAGCAGAACAATGAATGAGACACGGCAGACATTCATTCAGAGGGTTGATGCAGGAAGAGCTGAGCCGGAAGTAGGACGGTATGAGATTGAGAGAGAAGTCCGTCCTCCCGGCTAGCTTCCTCAGACTTTTATTCATTCTTAAAACACATGATGCAAAGCTATGCAACAGGGAAAATTACTGAAGGTTGCTAAGGTTATACTGGCTGCCTACTAGCTAGTTCTAGCTTGACCACAATACACATTCCTGAGTTATGATTCTGTTGTTCACAGCACTGGGTTCAGAGTCATCACCAAGGCCAAGAGTTTGCTCTTGCCGCGCAGGCGCAGAATGTGTTCTGCTGTTGCCACATATGCCAAGGCATCTCAAAACCTAGTGCTTGTGCATTCTATATTTACTACACAGAACTGCCTGTCAGAGTCCTTCTAAGGCAACCTCCTTGTGACTCAGAGCAGCTCCAGACTCAACTGGGTGGCACTTCTGGTGACACCTGGAAGTCCTCTGTGGGCCCAGCTGCAGATCTTGGTATATGCAGGTTTGGTATCCACCGGGGGGGGGGGCGGTCCAGGAATGGGTCCACATAGATGCTGTGGTCCAACTTCTGGCCATAGCTGGCAGCAGAGTTCAGCTTGATTTTTTTAATGTATAGAAGTCTCAATTCAGATTTAAACAGGATTTCCTAGGGAAGTGCTGAACCAAGTGGGAAAATACAGGCACTGAAGGGGCTACCAAAAATTTTTATTTTTATTTTTATTCTGTAAATGCACGTAAGGGGAGCCAATATTGATTCTGCTCTCCACATAGACAAAATAAGTACCGTATTTTTTTGCTCCATAAGACGCACTTTTCCCCCCCAAAAAAGTGGGGGGGGAAGTGTGTCCGTCTTATGGAGCGAATACTGGGGGCAAGGTCCGCACTGGGGGCAAGGTCCTCATTTGCACAGGCGCCACAGGGGGAGGGCAGGCGGAGAACAAAGGGGGCAAGGTCCGCACCGGGGGCAAGGTCCTCATTTGCGCAGGCGCCACAGGGGGAGGGCAGGCTTACTTTAAAAGTAAGTTTTCCTCCTCTAAAAACTAGGTGCGTCTTATGGTCAGGTGCGTCTTACGGAGCGAAAAATACGGTATATTCCTTCTTAATAATCAGTAGTTCTTTTTCCCCCTGGAAGATATCCCACCTGTCTCAAAGTGTGAACAATATCAGAATTGTCACTTTCACTCAAATTTGGTCAGATCCGGTGGTGTGTTGGAGAGCTGCCTAAAATTATGAATCAGTTCCAGAGGCAACAAATGTAAACAAACACAGTTCGCAACAAACTGTTGTCTTTTTTAGCAATTACGTGGAATTTATTCTTACCTTAGGGAAGCTGTGAAAAATTAAATTACTAAAATCCTGCGTAAATATATCATCTGGAGTCAGGTCTGAAATCCTGTCTCCTGCGATCGTATTAAATTCTAAATTTATTGCATTGAGCAGACACTTGTAGCAACATCATCTCCAGTAATAGGGAGGCAGATAGTCCTGGTCTATTTACTGTTCTTTCCTTCTCATCGTAATATACTAAGTAGGGCATAATCCTGACTGTGCCTTGGTCTGGCGCAAGACTCATGCATGCAGTGCATGCACACACGCATATATAGAGCATGGAAAGTGGATTTTTCTTTAAGGTTCCCTCCTCCCCTCTATCTCCCAGAGTGAACCAGCAGCACAGGAAAAGGCGCAATGATACTCAAGACATTAGTCTCCTGCTATTGTAGTGCAGGCTGCTTCTGTTAGAGAAGGGGTGTGTGTGTGTTGGTGGTGAGAAAGGTGTTTTGAGAGTGAGGACAGGGAGTGGGAATGAGCAAATTTCTCGGAGTTGAAAACAATTTTCTGACTTTTAAGAGGTTGCTTCTCCTTTGAGGTGAGCTGTTTTCTGAACATCTTGTTGGGATCTCTTATTCTCAGTAAATATCTGCAGAAGCTTAAGCCTTTGAGAACCATCAGTTCAGTATCTTGCAAAGGCTTGTTCTTATGTTCTTATGTTCTTGGATATATACCCACAAAAGGTCGAATTTTTGTGAGCACTGATTGTTTGCAAAGGGTTGGATTAAAAAAAAGGAAACTTTATGAGATTAATATGTTTTATTTTTGTTTTGTTCAGTTATTTAGTTGTGTCCAACTCTTCATGACCCCATGGACCAAAGTCTGCCAGACCTCCTTATCTACCACTAACTTCTGGAATGTGTCCAAATTCATGTTCATTGCCTCTGTGACACTAACCATCTGCCGTCCCCTTCTCTTTTTGCCTTCAGTTTTTCCCAGCATCAGGGTCTTTTTAGAAAAGTCCTCATAAGAACATAAGAACAGCCCCACTGGATCAGGCCATAGGCCCACCTAGTCCAGCTTCCTGTATCTCACAGCGGCCCACCCAATGCCCCAGGGAGCACACCAGATAACAAGAGACCTGCAAGGCTTCCTGGGAATTGTAGTTAAGAACATAAGAACAGCCCCACTGGATCAGGCCATAGGCCCACCTAGTCCAGCTTCCTGTATCTCACAGTGGCCCACCCAATGCCCCAGGGAGCACACCAGATAACAAGGGACCTGCAAGGCTTCCTGGGAATTGTAGTTAAGAACATAAGAACAGCCCCACTGGATCAGGCCATAGGCCCACCTAGTCCAGCTTCCTGTATCTCACAGTGGCCCACCCAATGCCCCAGGGAGCACACCAGATAACAAGAGACCTGCAAGGCTTCCTGGGAATTGTAGTTAAGAACATAAGAACAGCCCCACTGGATCAGGACATAGGCCCATCTAGTCCAGCTTCCTGTATCTCACAGCGGCCCACCAAATGCCCCAGGGAGCACACCAGATAACAAGAGGGCACATCCTGGTGCCCTCCCTTGCATCTGGCCTTCTGACATAGCCCATTTCTAAAATCAGGAGGTTGCACGTACACATCATGGCTTGTAACCCATAATGGATTTTTCCTCCAGAAACTTGTCCAATCCGCTTTTAAAGGCATCCAGGCCAGATGCCATCACCACATCCTGTGGCAAGGAGTTCCACAGACCAACCACACTTCTCATGAGATGGCCAAAGTATTTAAGCTTCTGCTTCAGCATCTGTCCTTCCAATGAGCAGCCATGATGCAAAGATTCAAATTTGGAGCAAGGGGATTTGTGCTACTCTTGATTATTCTCACAAACACTGGAACAGGGAGTTCCATATTTTCAGCCCCCTGGTTTGGTGCTTGCAATGTCTCTATGTGCAGCATCATGTTCCTTATTACTCTGTGTCCTGAATTCTGTTTTGAAAGGTTGAGGATGGAAAGGAGGGCACTGCTATCGATGTCCGCTTCAGGGCAAGAACATATGCCTGCACTAGACCTTGATTGCAGTGGAGAAACACACCATTCTCCAAAAAAGCTGCCTGATTGCTTCAAATATGATTTCAAGATTTCAGAGAATCATGGAGTTGGGAGGGACCAACAAAGTCCCTTTGAATTTCTGTAATTTCTTTGAGTGCTGCTCAACTAATTAGTCAATATACAACCCCTAGAGTTGAAGAAATATTCACATTGTTTTTGAGTCATTGGATGTGGAAGGAATAATTGATCCATGGAAGGAGAGACCACCCTGCAAGGTTTGGTCATAGGTTTGGTCTCTGACACCATCTCAAGCTTCCTGCAGAACTGCTGATTCCTCAAAGCAGGAAGCTGTCAGTGCTCCAACCAAAGGGGATGCAGGTCAGTGGAAGAGAATCTGTTACAATCCCTGATTTATCTAAGGTAGGGCAAGAACAATTCCTCTCTGGAACACTAGAGAGTAGCTGTCAGTCAGGGTTGAAAATATTGAGCTGGATGGGCCAATAGCCTGACTTCCTAACCTTCTCAACTCAAAGACTCTTAGAGACAACTGGATGAAGAATTTGACCTCTGGGCACCATTCCAAGTAGAATTGGGAAAATAACTTATTTTCATTAGCTGAGGTAGTTGGAGTTTGGCTGGTTTGTTAAAACTTCTGTAAATACAAGTCTGTTGTCTCCAAATAAATAACAGAACCAACATAAATTGCTTTTAAACAGGGTTTTTGTTCAAGGAACTAAGGGAAAAAAAGGGTCAAATGACAGAAAAATAATTTCCAAGGTAGCAAACAAGGCACAATTCCTTCTTCCCCACTTTTAATGTAGTATGGTTGTCTTACACACACACACACACACACACACACACACACACACACACACACACACACACACACAAATGTTCATTGCTTTATGTGTGATTTTTAGGAAATTAATCCATGTAAGTACTACAAAGCAAAACAAATCAACACATGCAACTTGCTGCCCAATCCTATGCATGTCTACTCAGACGTAAGTCCCATTAGAGTCAATGGGGCTTGCTCCCAGGAAAGTCTGGATAGGATTGGGCTGTAACATGCTTTAATGCTTTGGCTGTAGTGAATCTTCGGGGGAGGCATTTGGAAGGTGGCCACTGATCGTGCCCTTCTTGCAAACATTTTTTGGATGTTGTGGGGGGACAGCTGCAGCCTCAGACTGGGTGCCACATGTTGTCCCCTTTCCCCCACCACCTCTCCTGCCATACTGCTTCTTACCCATCCCTCTACTGCCCCCTAACTTGGCAGCAGCATGTAGCAACCCTCTCCGTCTTTCCTTCTATCACACTGTATTTGAAAAAGAGAAGAATGCGGCGGGAGAGGAAAGGAGATTAGTGAGCCAGAGTATGTTGCTCTACCCTGGTGGTTTTGAACCAATGCATGGCAGAAAATTTGTGTCACAAAAGGTCCCCAGATGTGCCGCATGAGTTTGGAGAGCAGTGGTTAAAACTCTTCTGGGTTCTGCAGCTCTGCTTCCGGGTTCTGTGGCTCTGCCTGCGGGGGAAGAGGAACAAACCATTTATTACTACAGAGTGTTGCCCTAGAAAAAGAGGTGCAGAATCTGGAAGAGTCTCCCAGAAGTGACACCACAAGAGGCAAAGGTCATAGAGAAGACCGTAGAGGTCAGTTTGCCATGAGATGAAAATAGTTGCTCTACTCCATTTCCCCTGAGGGCTGGGGATAAGAATAGGCCCTCAGTTTGGCTGTACTTGTCGTAAGAGGCCACTAAACAGCCACCGGGTAGATGGGACTCGTCAGCCTGGGAAGGCAGCTCATCTGAGAGAAGGAAAACTCTGATCCCAAACCTCCACTTCCTTGTGGCTACATTCAGTTATGGAAGAGGCTTCAGGAGTCAACCTCGAGGCAAAATCCGGAGCTGGAGTCCCTGAGGCAGTTCATGGCTGAACACAGTCACGTTCTGGCAACTCCTGCGACGCTGCTGGAACCAATCGTATTGGCCTCTGCCTTTCCATTGGACCATTTCAGCGATGTGGAGAGGGGGGATTTGCTGCATGGGAAACAGTCTATCCTCCATATCTACTTTACCCAAGCTTCGCGCACTCGAAAGGACACTCTGTTCCAGAACACTATTCAGAGCGCGATACCATAGTCTTCCAAGACTGAAGGATGCCAACATACTCCATCACCCTTATCTTCTCTTTTATCTTTCATCTTCTTCCTCTTCTGCTTTGTCCTTTTCAAACGCAGCACTCGGAGGAGGGAAATGGCTTTTTGCATGCTGCTGCTGAATCAGGTGCGGCAGAAGGAAATCAAGGGGAGGAAGGGGAGAAGGCTTCTGCTGCCTGAGGCACCCAGCTCATTTTGCATCATTATGGGACCAGCCCTGGGTGCAGGTGGGGATCCGGGCACAATTCCTTCTCAAAGGGCTTCGGTTCTCATGGCCCTGGCAATCAAGCACCCACTTCCTCCTGCCTTCTTCTACTTTCTGGTAGCGTCCTGCCACCACGGAGGCGATGGCTCCTGAGCAAACAGCCTTTCCAAGTTTGTTTGCTGAATTTAAGCGGAGCTGATGGGTTTATGACTCTGCTTGGCAGCCAGGCGCAGACATGGTAAGCCAGCCGTAGACGCTGGGAACGTTTGTAATGCTGCTTTTTAAGCGTATCAAATATGCATTATCTCATTAAAAATGTCCTAGCCTATTATAACTCAAGCAGTTGCTCAAAGTACACTGTGCTGAGAGAGAGAGAGAGAGAGAGGAAGCACATATGCATGTGTGTGTTTCCTTCTCCCTTAAATCCCAGGCTATTGGCAGGTGCTTTGATATGTTTGAACCAAAATTTAAAGCCATGCTTAAAACCATGTTAAAGTATGGCTTTTATATGGATTTGGAAGCCATTAATATTTTAAAAGGGATTTTTAAATTAATACTCCTAGAAGAAAAGTGGGGAAAAGGGACCAGCTGGTTTATAACCTCTCTCTCTCTCTCTCTCTCTCTCTCTCTCTCTCTCTCTCTGTGTGTGTGTGTGTGTGTGTGTGTGTGTGTATTTCCAGGGCTGCTGTCTTTTGGTGGAGCAGCTTGGACAGTAAATTCCAATAATGAATGAGACTCTGCTCTATTGCACGACCCCGATCAAGTGGGTGACATCATTTTGTTTGATTGTATTCTAAGAGATTTTTAAAAATTATAGTTGCCCCTTGCTTTCCTGTGGGTTCAGCACCCTCGCAGTTGATTCACTATGGGTGCCGACCCCGTGTCTGAAGGCCCTCAGAAGGCCTCACAGAGACATCAGAAAGACTGTTTTCACCTGCCCTCCCTGTGCCTTCGAACACCCTATAGATGTCACTGGAAGGCGCTTCCAGTCATATCAAGGAGGCCGCGGAATCAAAGAGTTGGAAGGGACCTGAAAGGTCATCTAGTTCAGCCCCTGACCGAATCAGGAAATCCTCCTAGAGCAGGGGTGCTCAATAGGTGGATCGCGATCTACCGGTAGATCGCAAGGCAAAATGAGTAGATCACAGAGTGCCGACCCCCCCCTTCAGGTGCCTCTGGGAGGAAACGCCGGGAGTAAGGCCCATTGTACTCAATGGGCCTTACTCCCAGGTAAGTGTGGCTAGGATTGCAGCCTCACAGCCTAATCCTAGGCATGTCTACTCAGGAGTAAGTCCTGTTATACTCAGTGGGGCTCAAGGTACACCAACATAAATTGTACACATAAATGTTATATGTTATGATGGCGCGGATATTGTAAAAAAAAAAAACTCTGGTAGATCTCCGGGCCTTGCTGGGTTTCAAAGTAGCTCTCGAGCCAAAAAAGTGTGAGCACCCCTGGACTAGAGGAAACTGACATATTTAGCTGACACTAAACTGACACTGAAACTGACACTTTAGCTGCTCTTCAGGCATGCAGCAACAAAACTGACGAAACTGACTAGACTCCAGCAGGGCCTCCATACATTAAAGGGGGTGTCTGTCAGATGCTTCCTTCCCCCCTGGTAGATCTCCAGGCCTTGCTGGGTTTCAAAGTAGCTCTCGAGCCAAAAAAAGTGTGAGCACCCCTGTCCTAGAGTATCTCCAGCAGGTGCCTGATCAACCTCTGCTTGAAACGCTCCAGTGAGGAGAATCAACTGCCTGCCTTGGCAATCTGTTCCACTGCCAAGCCACCCTGACCATCAATAATTTTTTTCCTGATATCCAATTGAAATGTCTTCTCTTACAGTTTCTACCCATTGGATCTAGTTCTACTTTCAGAGGCAGTTGAGAACAGATTTGTTCCTTCTTCCATATGACAGCCCTTCAGGTCTTTGAAGAATGTTTTCATATCCCCTCTCAGCCTCCTCTTCTCCAGGCTAAACACACCAAGTCCTTCAACCTTTCCTCATAGGGCTTGTTCTCCAACCCTTCGATTATCCTCATCGCTCTCCTCTGATCCTGCACCAGTTTGGCTGCATCTTTCTTAAGGTGGGGTGCCCAGAACCGTACACAGTACTCCAGGTGAGGTCTGACCAATGCAGAGTAAAGCGGAACTTGTTGGCAACCTTCAGTCTCGAAAGACTCTGGTATCGCGCTCTGAAAGGTTGTTCTGGAACCGCGTCTAGTGTGGCTGAAAAGGCCGATTCGGGAGTGACAATCCCTTCCACACCGGGAGCAAGTGCAGTCTGTCCCTGGTCTGTCTCCCTGGCTGTGGGCCTTCCTTCTTTGCCTCTTTGCCTCAGTCTGTTGGCCAAGTGTCTCTTCAAACTGGGAAAGGCCATGCTGCACAGCCTGCCTCCAAGTGGGCCGCTCAGAGGCCAGGGTTTCCCACCTGTTGAGGTCCACTCCTAAGACCTTCAGATCCCGCTTGCAGATGTCCTTGTATTGCAGCTATGGTCTACCTGTAGGGCGCTTTCCTTGCACGAGTTCTCCATAGAGGAGATCCTTTGGGATCCGGCCATCATCCATTCTCACGACATGACCAAGCCAACGCAGGCGCAGAAAGTGGAACTGCAACTTCTGCAAAAGACAAGGTCCTTTGAGGGCTTTCCGTGGACTGCAGTATCAGTGGAATTCAGTATCCTATCAGGTCCTCCTGGAAAGGATGCCCAGCCTGTTGTGACCTGGAGTCCCCAGATCCAGGATTTATGCATTTGACACCAGGCTTTCCCATTGCAGAAGGGCCTCAACTTCCCCCAGAAGTCCTCTGAAAGCAGTGTAGTTATCCTCGGGTTTCAAAGCCACTTGAAATAAATAGGTGTTCATCATGTAATGTCAGAGAGAGCCCCTTGACTAACGCGCCCGAAACGCCATTCTGTAGCGTGCATTGTAAAGTTAACAGGCTTTTGCCGCGTGCGCGTCCTCAGTAAATAGCGCAGCGTTTTGACGGCACTCGAACATGCAAAAGTGACACGCCACCACAATGCAAGTCAAATTAATTCTTGGTTTCCCTTTATCTTCCTGCCCATGTTTTTCCTTCGCTTGATCCTCCCTACTTTATTTGCTGTAATAGCTTTGCGTTAATAGAGCCGGCTTGTACGGGGAGATAACCTGTGGTAAGAGTGGTTCCACTGCTAGTCCCACATGGTGTGCATGTTGTCAGCTTTACTGGCGTGTCAATTTTTTAAATTATTTATCGGTGCTTGCGTAACATGTTCCCTCCCCTGCACTCCAATAGTGCTCTCTCAAGTTTAATTGCAGGTAATGCCTCTGGTTGGGATGAGTGAAATGCCCTTTTTCTGTGCTGTTCTGGAAGTCCTCTCTGCAATGAGCCATTGCATTCTCTTGCATTCTGGTTCAGCTGGAATGCAATTAATTCTGGAAATTTTCCAGAATTAATTCCAGAATTGAAAGTACGTGCAGTTTGCCAAAAAGTTTGGTTTCTTCATTTGCACTGTGTGCATCTCATCAGTAAAACATCACACACACACCCCTTTTAGGGTTACATAAGAACAGCCCCACTGGATCAGGTCATAGGCCCCTCTAGTCCAGCTTCCTGTATCTCACAGCGGCCCACCAAATGCCCCAGGGAGCACACCACATAACAAGACCTGCAAGGCCTCCTGGGAATTGTAGTTAAGAACATAAGAACAGCCCCACTGGATCAGGCCATAGGCCCATCTAGTCCATCTTCCTGTATCTCACAGTGGCCCACCAAATGCCCCAGGGAGCACACCTGATAACAAGAGACCTCATCCTGGTGCCCTCCCTTGCATCTGACATAGCCCATTTCTAAATCAGGAGGTTGCACATACACATCATGGCTTGTAACCCGTAATGGATTTTTCCTCCAGAAACATGTCCAATCCCCTTTTAAAGGCGTCCAGGCTAGACGCCAGCACCACATCCTGCGGCAAGGAGTTCCACAGACCAACCACACGCTGAGTAAAGAAATATTTTCTTTTGTCTGTCCTAACCCGCCCAACACTCAATTTTAGTGGATGTCCCCTGGTTCTGGTATTATGTGAGAGTGTAAAGAGCATCTCCCTATCCACTCTGTCCATCCCCTGCATAATTTTGTATGTCTCAATCATGTCCCCCCT
Source organism: Tiliqua scincoides (assembly GCF_035046505.1). NCBI lineage: Eukaryota > Metazoa > Chordata > Lepidosauria > Squamata > Scincidae > Tiliqua > Tiliqua scincoides. The sequence continues at coordinate 2,388,500 of NC_089830.1, read as the reverse complement.
CAGGCGTCTCTTTTCTAGGCTGAAGAGGCCCAAACGCCGTAGCCTTTCCTCATAAGGAAGGTGCCCTAGCCCAGTAATCATCTCAGTCGCTCTCTTTTGCACCTTTTCCATTTCCACGATGTCTTTTTTGAGATGCGGCGACCAGAACTGGACACAACACTCCAGGTGTGGCCTTATCACAACGGCATTATAATATTAGCCGTTTTGTTCTCAATACCCTTCCTAATGATCCCAAGCATAGAATTGGCCTTCTTCACTGCCGCCGCACATTGGGTCGACACTTTCATCGACCTGTCCACCACCACCCCAAGATCTCTCTCCTGATCTGTCACAGGCAGCTCAGAACCCAGTTCCTGATGGAACAGGAGCTGCTGCCGAATAAGGGCCCAATCCTAAACTGTGCCCATGTGCCGTAAGGCACATTTGCGGGCCCTAGGGCCGATGCTCCCTGGTGCTAGCCTGGCGCTGGGCTAGTGTCGGGCAAGTGCTAGAGCTCTGCCACTCGGTGGTCACACAGATTGCTGAGCAGTGGGGAGGTAGGTGGGGGCATGGGGGAGGCAGAGAGGAGGTGTTCCGGGGAGGGGTGAGGCGGAGGGAGTGCAAAGAGAGGGTGGGGAGAGGGTGGGGAGGAGGTATGCCAGGGGAGGGAGGCGGGACTAGTGGAGCTTTGCCAACCTTTGGATTGCTATAGAATCAAGTAGCCCCATTGCAGGGCTACTGAAGGAAGTTGAAAGTCCCCATCTCCCGAGGAGCCGGCGGCGGCTGCCTGCAGCACACAGGAAGAGGTGGCAGACATTTTTGGCGCCACTGCAGCCCTGCATGCCGGGCAGTTCCTGATTTGGGCAACCTGTCCTGTGAACCGCAGTCTGTGTCTGTGTGAAAGAGAGAGCGTGTGTCTGTGTAAACATGTGAAGAAGATCTTGTTGACAGGGAGATGAATGGCACTAGGAAACAGCTTCCCCAGGGCAAGTGATAGAAGTGATGTCCCTCGGGGTACTTAAAAATTAGGCCGAACAAATCACTTGGAAGCCTGCCTGGTGGGGAATATTCCTGATGCGGAAAGACAGTGACCTGAAAGACCTTGGAAAGTGCTGTCATTCCTAGTAGCCATAATGTGCTTGGGGGCGGGGGGAGGGAGTCTGCCATCAACCATTACAGCTTAGTTGTTGTTCATGCCAATGGGTGTAGACACAGCTTGAGTGTCCTGTGTGCCTGGCACCAGAAGTCAGCAAATGCAGATAACAAAATCACAGCCACAATAGAGCAGATTAAAGGAGGGGAGGGGAGTTGGCTAACCCCTCAGCAAGAACAAAGTCAGTACAAATGGCCGAAATGATGCACCGGGCTGAGAAAGGCAAGATTATGCGAAAACCCCAGGCAGGTAGCAAAAGCCATCCATTGTCTTTTCCTTTCTGATTAGAGATTCTTCCACAGAGCTTCTACCCCAGACTCCATAGCAAGCCTCAAATAACAGGTTCTTCTTTGCTTTCATGGAATAATTGCAAATCGTTTTCTCGGCATTTTGCGCCTTGTGTTTGCAAGCACATCCCAAGCTCAGCTGCACTGCATCTCGGTTCCTGGGCTCCTGCATTACAAAATGAAGCTTTAGCAGGACAAGGTGACCCGCAGTCCCCTGGCATGAGTTTGGCCGAGGAGGGTTTCAACCTGAGAAGGAGAAATGCGCAAGACCCCAGTCCTTACCTCTGCCCATCCCAGCTTCACCTGCCAGGTCCCACTCACCTGCTTCATTCCCATCCCAGCTCTGCTTTTCAAGACACATCAAGGTGAGATCAGGGGCAGAGTTCAGAGAGACAGAAAGCAAATGCATTTCATGGCATTTAGCCTTCTAGGGCACCATACTGAATCACATGCTTCTTATCCCCAACTAACAGCCCAATCCTATCCACACTTTCCTGGGAGCAAGCCCCATTGACTTTAATAAGAACATAAGAACAGCCCCACTGGATCAGGCCATAGGCCCATCTAGTCCAGCTTCCTGTATCTCACAGCGGCCCACCAAATGCCCCAGGGAGCACACCAGATAATAAGAGACCTGCATTGCCTCCTGGGAATTGTAGTTAAGAACATAAGAACAGCCCCACTGGATCAGGCCATAGGCCCATCTAGTCCAGCTTCCTGTATCTCACAGCAGCCCACCAAATGCCCCAGGGAGCACACCAGATAACAAGAGACCTCGTCCTGGTGCCCTCCCTTGCATCTGGCATTCTGACATAGCCCATTTCTAAAATCAGGAGGTTGCGCATACACATCATGGCTTGTACCCCGTAATGGATTTTTCCTCCAGAAACTTGTCCAATCCCCTTTTAAAGGCGTCCAGGCTAGATGCCATCACCACATCCTGTGGCAAGGAGTTCCACAGACCAACCACACGCTGAGTAAAGAAATATTTTCTTTTGTCTGTACTAACTCTCCCAACACTCAAGTTTAGTGGATGTCCCCTGGTTCTGGTGTTATGTGAGTCTTACTTCTGGTGTAATGAGTCTTACTTCTGAGAAGACATACATAGGATTGGGCTTCAAGTCCCCCGTCCCCCCCAATGCAAAACATCTTTCAAGACATACTCTACGTGGGGCTGTCCTTGGAGACAGTTTGGAAGCTGCAGTTGGTTACTGGAGCTAGGTGGTTTGACGCTGTTGGTTCACTGCTCAGCAACTACACTGGACACGTCTTTGTTTTCAGGCCCAGTTCAAGGTGCTGGTGTTGACCTTCAGAGCCCTTTGTGTTTTGGGCCCAGGTTGTCTGAGGGATCGCCGTCTCCCATACATTCTTCCTCTTAGGGCATCTGAGGTGGCTCTCCTACAAGTGCCACCTTTATCCCAAGCTAGAGGGATGGTGGCACAGGGTAAGCCTTCTCTGTTGTGGCACCACAACTATGAAATTCCCTACCAGGGGAACTGAGAACTATCCCCTCTCTCATGGTCTTTCATCAAGGGCTGAAAGTGTTTTTTGTTCTATCTTGTATTTGCATGACATGTCATGGTCTGCCCCCCCCCCTGTGCCGTTGTAGCAGAGGTGCCTGGAAGGTCTTCTGGGCCGTGGGGAGACCATGCACAACCTCCCTGTGCCTCAGAAGGCCAGCCAGAGCCTTCAGAAAGGCTTTTCCATTTTTTTGCATGGCCAAAACTGGACGTGCATTTTGTACCTCCTCCAGGAGGCTTCAGAACACCTCTGGACCCAACTGGAAGTCTCATCTAGTTGCATCCAGGAGGTCCGTTGACAGCCCTCTGCACCTGAGGAAGGTATCCCTTTGTGGGTGGGTGTGACTGGGAATTGATCCCTGGCAGATACTGAGGGCCAACCTGTAATTTTTATGATAAACCGAGTTTAGATCTGGCAAATAAATTCAGCGACGCTTTGCCACAGGCTGAAGTAATAATGGAACGGGGAAGCCATTTTTCTAGGGCAATTTGAAAAAACCCCAGTTTCATTTAAAACCAGTAAGTGGGCCATTCTACTCTCACATCCATCCCTGGGCTGATTAACTTGCATGTTGAATGAGGATGAGGCAGCAGCTCCTGGAAGCCTCACAAATAATTCTGACCATGTGGAAATAGCCAGCGGTAGCTCCTGAGAAAAGCTGGCTAGATTTGACTTGTACTCTGCCTGCCAGAATTTGAAAAGGGGGGGGGGAGACTTTCAGAAGTTCTACAATTTATTTCTTAAAAGTGCTTCCAAGCCAAAGCACCATCCAATTTCTTTTTTTCTTTTTTTTTTAGCAAAGTTTGTTCGCATAAGCCATTTTGGTGATTTCCTTTACCTCAGGGATGTATCCATCAATCCTGGCAAATCTGAAGATGTCCATAATTTTCCTGCTTTAACTTTTGTTCCCATTAATAAGGCCAGTTCCATATTGAGTTTTCTGATAGCCTTTATCCAGGAAGCACTGCAGGCATAAAATGGAACAGAGAACCGATAGTACTCAGAGCTATCTTCTCAAACCCGCTGCCAAACGGTTTTAGGGAAAGACTAGATTAGGATACCATCCTGGCTCAGGCATTTTATATCCATCAGTGGGTCCCGTTCCCCCTCCCCTCCCACAGTCTTGTCAAATCCTGATCCTGCAGTAGGGATGGTGACATATCAGGGATGGTGTTTCAGCCTGCATGGCATCACCCAGCTATGCTCAAAGGTGGAAGTTACCTGAAGGCCAGCAAGGACGTCTCCTATAGCAGTGGGAAGAGAAGGTGGTGGTGGTGATCATGTGATACGCCTTGTTCCCCTCTGGCTTACTCCCTGGGCTGAACAAGTTCATAATGGTATCTGGGACCAGTAGTAATGCTGGACACTGACCAAAATTAAAGAACTCACCCCAAATTTTCAGTCACTGTGCAGAGGTAACACCCTATGGATTATCAGGAGGCAGGCTGGGAGCATTTGGGGAGCCTTGCCACAGCACACCCCCCCCCGGCAGCAGAGAACCAATGGACTTGCTGCCACAGTCTATGCTAAGTGTCTCCTGCACTTGCCCTTATTCATCAGGAGATGAGTTTGAGGGCCTTGGATCCTTTTATATAGGAGGAACAAAAAGGATACTAGGACGGTGTCGTGGTCTGGGAGTTGGACATACCTGGAAGATTCAGGTTCAAATCCCTCCTCGGCCACGAAGCTTCCTGGGTGACCTTGGGCCAGTCACTCTCTCTCCCAGCCTAACCTATATCACGGGGTTATTAAGAGGATAAAAAGAGAGGAGGAACCGTCCATGCACGCCACGCTGAGCTCCTTGGAGGAAGGGAGGTGTGAAAATGCATGAAATAGAAACGATCGAGCAAGCAAGCAAGCAAGCATTTGTGCTTTTCCACCCAACAGGCTGGTCACTCAACTTTTGTGCTTGCCTTTCAGCGGACGATGCATGTGGTGGGACACTCCGGGGGCAGAGTGGAATTATTTCGACCCCCCATTACCCTTTGGAGTACAGCAACAATGCAGACTGCACGTGGACCATTCTAGCAGAGCCTGGGGACACCATCGCCCTGGTGTTCATGGATTTCCAGCTAGAAGACGAATATGACTTCCTTGAAGTCACAGGAACGGAGGGATCGTCTCTATGGTAAGACGTCAGCTACGCTTCTTTACATGGTTATCTATTGCCTGCCTGTGTCTGCCAGTGTTCCTCTGAACCCACAGCCTGTAAAATGAGTGTGTGAAGTGTTGTAAATGAGCATCAGCTGGAGACAGAATGTGTTAAAGTAATGGAGAGATTTTTGCAGGGTAGGGCTGCAGTCTATATCTGGAGAAATGGGGTTGCATTCACACAGCAGACTTGCACTTGTTTAACTGAAGTTCCTTCGCCTCTAGAAAACTCTGGGAGTTGTAATTCTCTGTGGAGTTGTTTGGCGGTATGTGAAGCTACAGATCTCCGGCAGTGAACCTACCAAACTACAACTCCCTAGATTCTTTGGCACCATTTAAGCTTGTGTCAGACCACTGACAATGTGTTGTGTAGTCTTCAATGCAAATTGAAGTGTATGTTCCTTTGTTGTTGTTGTTTTTTAAATCTTGAGAAGGCTGCTTTATGGAAGAGGGACAACCTGAGTTTGTCACATTCCCTGAGGATGGTACCCACTGTGTTCAATACAGTGGCAACGTTCTTGAGGTGCCAGGAGGTGTGCTTGGCATTGCAGAGGTTTCTGATAGCTAACAGATACAAGTGAAATGTCATAATTGTAGGCAGGGTACTGATAGGGGGACTGTGCATTGCAGGGACCCTTAAGGCAATCCCCATTTCCCCACCTGTGGCATCACTAGGGCGGTGTGGTCCACATTGGGTGGCATCACCAGTTTGGAAACCTTTTGGAAAATGTGTGTTTATGAATAATACCAGCATGTAATATATCATTGCAAAAGTAATTTCGTGCAGAATGTAATGAAACACACCCTGTTGAATTGTCTGTATTCTGTCAAAAGTTATACCCAATTAACCAGGAAAAAAAAGAAAAGAAAACACAACTGCCTCATGGAACAAAAAGTGGATTTCTTTAATTCAAAACTGACCAATGAGACTGATTGTTCTGAGAGCCAGTGAGGTACTATTATGACACAGCAGAGAACCAATCAGGTGTTAGTATGAGTCAGCTCTCATTTTCATGTATCAGAGCTAATACTAAGAACTCTTATTCAGTTGTATGAAAGTCATCAAGTTGGCTACTCTTTTTTTTTGTTATAGATTTGTTGGGTGGCCTGTACTGTTATCCAAATTAATTAATTAAATAAAGACTGGAGAGACCTTTATTGGCATTAAAATAAATAAATAAAATTAACGGGGGTTCCACCAAACCTAGTGATGTATGATATTGTAATTTATTCTGTATGGTCTGGTTAAGGGAGGAGGTTCACCATGGGGGTGATGCAATGAGCTCTTGCTGCAAACCCTAGTGAGATACAGGAAGCTGGACTAGATGGGCCTATGGCCTGATCCAGTGGGGCTGTTCTTATGTTCTTAACTACAATTCCCAGGAAGCCTTGCAGGTCTCTTGTTATCTGGTGTGCTCCCTGGGGCATTTGGTGGGCAGCTGTGAGATACAGGAAGTTGGACTAGATGGGCCTATGGCCTGATCCAGTGGGGCTGTTCTTATGATCTTAACTACAATTCCCAGGAGGCCTTGCAGGTCTTGTTGTCTGGTGTGCTCCCTGGGGCATTTGGTGGGCCGCTGTGAGATACAGGAAGCTGGACTAGATGGGCCTATGGCCTGATCCAGTGGGGCTGTTCTTATGTTCGTATGTAATTGTATCTATGCATCCATGGTTTAAACTCTGAGACTAAAGACAGAGTGACATACATCCATGGTGCCCTGAAGTTTTTCATGTGAAGGGGAGATTTCATGATCGGCATTTGCTGCTGTTATAGCTGCTATTAAGAACTTTTAAAGCTTGCAATAATGAGAACCCTCTGCATATTTTTTGATAGCTTGGTTAAGCTTTACAGTGGAAGGTTCCTATATTGTGATACGTGTCCTTGCTAATGGTTTTTCCCTTTGTACAGGGCTGGCTAACAAGAATTTGGATGTAACAAGTCTTGGATGTAACCTCCATAACCTTTCATTTTTGCCTGGTGAATGTGACTTGGACAAAAAAGATTTATGTTGTCAAAAGTCCTAAGAGTTGTGGTGAACTGGCTGGAGTTGTGTTTGCTTTAAATTAAGACTGGGAGGATTTTTAGGGGTTGAGGCCAGATTGAGTCTCAGCATCCTGCATTTTGCACCATCATCACTGTGGCCTCTGAATTTGCTCTCATTCAGGCCCCATAAGTGATGCAAATCAAGGGACTGGGGGCCCAATGCTACCCAACTTTCCAGCACTAGTGCAGCTGCAACGCAGCCCCGAGGTAAGGGGCTGTTCCCAAATGTTCCCATACCTTGAGGAGGCCGCTGTGACTGCCTCCCTACCAAAGGGTCCGGTTCATGCCCCATTGGCCCAGCTACACTGGCCCTGGAAAACGGGATAGGATTGGGCCCTGGGTGTCCAATCCTACCCAGTATCGGTGCAGCCACAATGCAGCCTATACCTTGAGGAAGCCTATACCAGGGTTCCTATACCTTGAGGAAGCTTCTGTCATTGCCTCCCCACCACAGGATGCAGTGCATGCCCCATTGGCATGGCTGCACCAGCACTGGAAAACTGGTTAGGATTCAGCCCTGGGGCACCCAAGCCATGACTTGAGGCCCCCTTTGGTAGCAAACTGGCAAACAATGTAGCTGATATAGAATTGTTGTTGTATGAGTGGGTCATCTTGCAAATAGCCCACAAGCCTCGCCCAGTTGGGCTCAGGTAATGTTACTGTAGGGACCTGGAAAGCTGAGAAGGCCCCTTGAGGAGGAACTCAGATCTTCAACACAGCCTCAGTGAAACTGGGTTCCTGGCAGTTCTGGGGTGGAGAAGTGCAGAGTGGCGGCCACAGCAGGACTGTTCTGCAGCGGAGCTGGCATCACGCATTAAAACGTAATGGTGAGGATATGATGGGTGGTGATCGTGATGCAATTCTTGTACCCAGACATTTGGGTCTTTCTGTCTTGGCATGCCCGGGTTCTGTGACATTGGCAAAAGATCTAACAAGATCACTCTTTGGTTGCTGCAATTGTAGAGTTTTGCGCCCAGGATGGTTGTGGGGTGTTTTTGTGTGTGTGTGTGTGTGTGTGTGTGTGTGTGTGTGTGTGTGTGTTTTAATTTTTATGGATGCCAGTAGCACGATCAGCATTTTGTCACCTCTCTCTCTTTCTGCCTGCCTGCTGTGTTACAAGTCACTGTGACGGAGAGAGAAAGAACCCAGAATAAGAGATGTACAGAATCATTCATGCGAGAGTCTTAAAATAACACAGGCTCCATCTGCTTACAGCAAAATAAATCAATCCTTCCCTGTAAGCACAGTTTTGTTGCTCTTTATGTTCGTGGTAAATAATCCACAGTCATAAAAGAGAGTGGCCATCAAATTTGGTGATCCCTGGATGACTTTCTGAGAGACAGGCTGATGATCCCTAGTTGGCTTTCTGAGAGACAGGCTGACACCTGTGATACGTGCAGTACAATCAGTGTCAGGAATGACTACTGTCTGAATTCTTGGCTAAGTGCACTGGGCAATGGTTCCCAAACTGTGTGCTGTGGCACCTTAGGGCGCTCACAGGGGTGCCATGGGATGTCTCTGGCATCACCTTCCTCTCAGCTCTCCTGGGCACTGCCGCCTTGGCTAGCTAGGATCATGTGAGAACTCAGGGAGGGTGGCCCAGCCTCGCCACAACAGGGTGGCATGGAAGAAGGATGCCATGACCAAGGTAAGTTTGTGAACCACTGGCATATGGGTTCACTTCTCCATACAGTAGTCCGGCAAGGACTTCATTCTTGAATGCTTTTTTTTTTTTTTTTTTTGGGGGGGGGGGGTTTGCATTCATCGAATCAGGACCATTCAGCTGACATTGCATTCTTCTCAGCCTGCCTTTCAAAGTGGACAATCAATCAACAGTATTTATATACCGCTTTTCAACTAAAAGTTCACAAAGCGGTTTACAGAGAAAAATCAAATAACTAAATGGCTCCCTGTCCCAAAAGGGCTCACAATCTAAAAAGATGCAAAAGAATACCAGCAGACAGCCACTGCTGGGGTGAGGTGGGCCAGTTACTCTCCCCCTGCTAGAAAAAGGAGCACCCACTTGAAAAAGTGCCTCTTACCCAATTAGCAGGGGTAAAGCTAATGCTCACCTATTCATGAGTAAAACGCATATGTCCTGCTCAGTTTCACTTTCCATAGGGCTCAATACATTTTCCTTCTCTGCTATCCGCTTGTCAGTTTCACGACCCACCAACAATCAGGTCACGACCCACGGGTGGACCACAACCCACAGTTTGGGAAATACTGGGCTAATGCTTTTGAGGCCCCAACTCCTGTTCCAGAGCATCACTGCTTGTGTGGCTGTAATAATAAAGGCAGGGCTGAATTTTGGGCATTGAGGTCCTGAACTGGATACAGTAGATCTTGTTCTGGTTGACCAGGCTCAGTCATGCTTCATATTCCACACCTGCCCTGCCCTTCGCTGTCCAGCCACAGCCTGTCAGTACACCACAGCTATTAGTATGCCATCCAGACATTGTTGTGTACTGTTTGATGGCCTGAAAGTATGTGTATTGCACTACAGTTGTCTCTTCTCATCCATGGGTTCATCACCTGAGGATTTGCCCCAAGGCAGGTGCCAACCCCTCATTGGAAGAGCCTCAAGGACCTCTTGGGCACATCTGGAAGTCCTCCAGTTGCGTCTGGAAGTTCTTTTGAGGGTCCTCTGCATCTGCGGAATCAGTATCCGCGGGGGGGGGGGGGTTTGTCAGGGAATTAATCACCTGTGGATACCAGTTGTTCCTGTCTTCCTATGGCCTCCTTTCTGGTTACCTAGAGGTGATACTCATTCACTACAGACCACCAGACCAATGTCTGCGTACAAGGCCAAAGGAATAAGAAAGGGTTGTTCTTTCTATGTTCCCCATAATCCTAGGAGAGGAGAGGGGATGTCAGCAGCAGATATAATTAAATGTATTGCTGGATGTGAAATTAAAAGGTAATGCATTTACAATGGTTGTGTCGCCGTCACAAAAAACGACGTGTTCATGTAGCTAATTTATACTTGCTTGACAAGCTGTTTGGGGGGGGGATATGCGGTCTGAGTGGTTGAAAAGCTATTAATCTGCAGTAGCTGCCATTTAACTTGTTCTCAATTGTTTTGTGTTCCTGGGGCTTATGTGAAAATTAGATGTAGCTGTGTTTTTTTTTTAATGCAGAAATGTTTTTTATTAGCATACATTAATATTTTAGGGTGCAGGGCTTTCATCTGGCCCAAGCTGACTTAACAAGCTGTGTAAGGTCTTCAGAGACTGTTCAGGCTTCTGGCTTTGCGTGATGAAGTCTCAGGCAGTGACAGCCGTTTTTTTCTAGGAGGAGGGGAGGTGGATGTTTCCTAAGGATTCTTGTCTGTGGATGGGAGTGATATCCCAGGCATGTGATATGTCTGGAACCTGATGAGAGGAGCATCCTGCAGAGATGCTTCCTGCATTGTGGAAAGCTCTGAGCACATCTCAAGAAAAGGATAGAGTGGAACTAGAAAAGGTGCAGAAAATTTGCAGACAGCAACCAGAAGGATGTCTGGGCTGGGACACTTCCCGGATGAGGAAAGGCTATAGGGTTTGGGACTCTTTAGGAAGAAGACACGGGGGGAGGGGGGGCGCATGATTGAGATGTATACAGGAGATGGATAGAGGGATGTTCTTTTTGCTCTCACACAACACCAGAATCAGAATATGTCCACTAAAACTGAGTGGTGGGAGAGTTAGGACAAAGTATTTCATTACCCAGCCCATAATTAGTCTGTGGAACTCCTTGCCACAGGATCTAGTGATGGCGCCTGGCCTAGATGTCTGTGTCTATGGAATGGGCAAATTTCTGGATGAAATGTCCATCACAAGCCATGATGGGTATGTGCAACCTCCTGATTTTAGAAATAGGCTACCTCAGAATGCCAGGTGCAAGGGAAGTGGAACAAGATGCAGGTGACTTGTTGTCTTGTGCGCTCCTTGGGGCAGCTGGTGGGCCACTGCAAGACATGGAAATGTGGACTAGATGCGCCCTGGGCCCAGCAGGGCTCTCCAAAGAAGTAGCTACAAAGAACACCCGTGCCCTGATCTGTCAATTACTTAATAGGCCAGAACAGTCATACGATAAAACCTGACCGCCATTATAGCTTTCCAAATCACACCTGATTGTTTAAGAACATAAGAACATAAGAACAGCCCCACTGGCTCAGGCCATAGGCCCATCTAGTCCAGCTGCTGTATCTCACAGCGGCCCACCAAACGCCCCAGGGAGCACACCAGATAGCAAGAGACCTCATCCTGGGGCCCTCCCTTGCATCTGGTATTCTGACATAACCCATTTCTAAAATCAGGAGGCTGTGCACACACATCATGGCTTGTACCCCGTAATGGATTTTTCCTCCAGAAACTTGTCCAATCCCCTTTTAAAGGCGTCCAGGCCAGATGCCGTCACCACATCCTGTGGCAAGGAGTTCCACAGACCAACCACATGCTGAGTAAAGAAATATTTTCTTTTGTCTGCCCTAACTCTCCCAACACTCCATTTTAGTGGATGTCCCCTGGTTCTGGTGTTACGCGAGAGTGTAAAGAGCATCTCTCTATCCACTCTGTCCATCCCCTGCATAATTTTGTATGTCTCAGTCATGTCCGCCCTCAGGTGTCTCTTTTCTAGGCTGAAGAGGCTCAAACATTCTGAACAAAGGGCTTTTCTTCTTTTTCCTTGCTCTTTTTGCCTTGTCTGACATGCAGAATAATGGCTGATAGAACTTGTGGAGTGCACTTCTACTGGATAAGCTATTACAGCACATGAAATATAGGAGGTAAATGACCCAAACCAGATTGGTGGCCTCTTGTGGGTTAGAGGTGTTTGAAAACAGTTTTTTTTTTTTTTTTTAATTTACTTAGTTGTAGGCCCACTGAGTTCAATAAGACTTAGGGCCCAAACTTAAACAGTACCGACTGACTCAGTGCCCGCGTTCACTGTCACAAACATGCTATAAAGCATGCTATAAAGCATGTTTGTGGGCCCTCAGTGCCAGAGCTAGCCCATTTTTGGCACCGTGGTAGCCCCGCGCTAAGGGCAGCTCAGGATTGGGCTGCCTGTTTGTAATCCTATCTTATTCACTGTAAACAAACACCCCTCCTCATGGGGTATTTAGTTATAATGCTTTCGAAACAGTCATTCTCATATTGCACGCTTTTTGAGAGATTGCAAGGGTGAGACCTATTTGGAGGTAAAGCTGGTGAGCAGACCACACGTGCGATGTGTATATTCTTGGCTATGCCTTTCCCAGTTGTCAGTGGATAACTGGATCTTTAAATGCACTGAATCATTGTTCACACCTAGAAAACTAACAAGCTGAGGACCTCATGCTTAGGTAAGTACCATTTGTTTCAATGAGGTGTATGTGGGAGAAATTCCCTGTTGGATTCTTAATTCATATATAGAGACATCTTGTAAAAGGTCAGGTTTCTGCTGCCCAGAGTCAGCCTGAGTGCCTATGCATTGACCTAGAGGCCCCCATTGTAAAACAGTTTTGTATTCTCATGAAACAAACATTTCTGTCCTGGAAGCAGATTTTCAAAAGGCCTTTTAAAATGTTGTGTTTGAGAGTTGCCACAGACTTACCCAGAGGTTGGTAATTAAATCCAAATGATTCATCCTCTCTTTTCTTTTTTGTTTATAAGTAATTTTTGCCTGTGGGGTTGGAGGGAATGAAAATCTACTGTGTTCTTTTAAAAAAAGAAAAGAAAATGTTTACGATTCCACTTCAAAATAATGCTAGAAATCATTCTGCCTTTTTCCATTTAATTTCCTTTATTTAAAAAACAGAAACACCCCCGAAAACTACTTTTAATTATTAGTCACATCCCAGATAGACTCAAGGCCAACAAAATATTATGACAAATATTTAATACAAGCTGCAAACAGCTGTAATGGAGCCCAGGGATGCAACCCTTCACACATCAAACTTGTCTTGGGAGTTGTTTGGGGACCTAGCTCTGGCTACAGGCTAGAGGTTCCAAGGGGGAAACAAGTTTAGTCCAAGGTTGTCATAAAAGAGTTTTATTTGTCTAAAATCGAAGAGCATCAACTTATAGGAGCACCTCCAAGCACAAGACTTACAGTATTTCCAGGTGACCCACTGGGCAAAGTGGCCCTGCTTGCATCCATCAGCAAGGCCAGGGAATAACGAGATAAGTCACTCCTGATATTATATAGGCTAGGCCAGCATTGGGTCAGAACCCACTAGGTGGGTTGCGAGCCAATTTCTGGTGGGTCCCCATTCATTTCAATGTGTATTTTATTTTTAATACATTAGCCTTGATGCTACCACGGTATGTGACTGCATTTGGGGAAAGGTTACAGATCTTTACTTTTATCAGGCCACTATGTCTATGCTTTTAATAATGATAGTCAATGGGGCTTAATCCTGAGTAAGTGTGCATAGGATTGTAGCCTTTGGGGTGTTTGGGAATTTTTTTTAACAGATCAGCAACTACCCAGGAGGGTTTGGAGGGTTGTTCTTTATTTTAAATATATTTTTAAATGCATACTTATAGTAAACTATTAATTTACTTACTTAGTTGATTAGATTATGTGATATGGGGCTTGTTAAACATTTTCCTGCTTGGTGATGTCACTTCCAACCATGACATCACTTACAGCAGAGGTTCTCAAATTGGGTCATCGTGACATCCCAGCCAGAGGACCTCGGCCTTTGCGTCTTAAAAGGGTGGAGAGGGGAGAATGCAGTGACACAATTGCCTGAATCATGCAGCTGCCAGGGGCTTTCTTTCACTCACTTGGATGCAGCAGCAACCTCCTGGAGGTCTGGGGAGCTCTGCAGGGCTCCCCAAGCTTCAGAGAATGTCGAAACGATTGTGACCCACTTCCAGTATCATGATCGAAAAGATTGCCTGGAAGATTTGCCTGGTTGACTTCATTCTGTGTTTGACCTCCATGATGGGCATTTGGCTTGAGAGGCTATCATGTTACTGGCTGGTTGCGACCCAGGAGGTCAAGCAGTGGGCAAGCCAACAGTGGACATCTAAGAATGGAACATCACTTTCTGCAGCTCTTTTAGCAGTTTCTCTAGTGGGACTTGAGAGAGTCCTGTTCCCTTGAAATGTGAGAAATGAAACTGTAATGGAGACAGGGAAAAGGACAGAGTGAAGCAGTGAGGGGGAAAAAATCCTTCTAGGCAATTAGAAATGACAGTTCTGGGCTTCCTTGCCTGGTCGGAAGATGTTGGCAGCACATTCTAGTTCAGTGGGCCTTCTCTAATTGTGTAGGGAACAGGCAGACTGGCTCTGTAGCTGGATAGCAAACAAGAATGCCATCTTTTTCTGCTAGATTGGCCCCATCACACTCTGTCTGAAGTTACTGTTTTTCACTCTCGAGCTTGTACCAGAACACACAGATAGGGGCTAATGTTTAGCATGTATGTCTTCTAGGTTGCATGTTGGTTTATCCCCACTCCTATTGTGAGTGGGGCTAGACAGAGATGAAGTAAAGGGAAGAGTACTGAAGGTACTACTCTTTGCACACACCCCGTGAACCGGTTGAAAAAACCACATACCGTAACTGTAGCTGAAACGCATCAAACGGTTTATTGATTTATGGGCAAGATAGCAAAGCACATGTGATTATGGCGCTTATAAAAGCAGCACATAAAAGAGAAATGGGCAGAGCAGTCAATGTAAAATCATCAAAATAATGTTGTAAATCAAGCAACAGAGCAGTGGAAACAAATAATGCTATTTTTTTTTTTTTTTTTTTTTTTTGCAGAAGTCCAAGTAAACTTATCCTGCACTGGAAGCCAAAAGCCTGTTAGATTAGTTTCAGGTTGCAATCTGAACACAACCCCAGTAGACAAACCCCACTAAATTACAATGAGATTTGGTCCTGAGCAGTCCTCCTTAAGGCCTCTCTAGAGGTTCTCTGGTTTAACCCAGTCAGCCATTCCAGTGTATTAGAGGAAAGCAATCAAGTTCATAGCGACCAGACTTGCTTGAATCTCTCTGGACCAATTGGTGAAGATGGGCAAAGATCCTTTAGGGCAGTGGTCCAAAACTTTTTTAGCACCGGGACCCACTTCGACAGTCTGTCAGGACCCACCGGAAGTGATGTCGTTAATCTGAAAGTGTCATGGCCGGAAGTGATGTCATGGCCGGAAGTGACATCACCAAACGGGAAACTGTTTAACAATCCTAGGCTGCAAACCTATCTACACTTACCTAGGAGCAAGCCCCATTGACTGTCATTGTTAAAAGCATATGCAGATTAGCCTGTTAAAAGCATAGATCTGTAACATTTTCCTAAATGCAGTCACGTACCGTGGTAGCATCAAAGCTAATATATTAAAAATAGAAATGAATGGGGACCCATCTGAAACCCACCTAGTGGGTCCCAACCCACAGTTGGGAAAAACACTCCTTTAGGGGAAAAATAAAACTCATCATCATCAAAGATTGTTAATCCCCTGACTAGATGGGAGGAGAGAGAAACAAAGGAAATGGGGAAAAATCTGAGAATACAATAAAAGTCATAAGGGTTTCATGAAAATATAAAATACATGTGTCTGTGGATTCAGATGGTAATTGCCAAGTTTAAAATGACAAAGTATGGGTGGAAGGAAAGAAAGAAAGAAAGAAAGAAAGAAAGAAAGAAAGAACCCCCTTTCCTTTAGTGGATATACCATTCCTGTACCCTTTTTTCACCCAACTTCACACCCCATACCATTTGTGTGTGTGTGTGTGTGTGTGTGTGTGTGTGTCTTTCCCCCCATTTAAAGTCCATGCATTCCATTGTGTGTATCAGGGATATGCGGTGGGGGGGGAGGTGAGGCAGAACTGCCCCATCATTGTCCATGGAAAAGCACCACGGCTGCCACGCCTGCTCATACCGAGGAGGCTTTCCTTACACCTGCTTTCTCAGGTGTATGGAGAGCCTCCTCAGGTGTAAGCCGGTGGGTGGCTGCGGTGCTTTTCCACAGACTACAGTGGGGTGGTTCTGCCTCACCTGCCCTCCCTGCACTGCATGTCCCTTGTGTGTATGTGTTGCCCAGTTATAGCCCATGGAAGCTCTCCGTGCTGCTGATGTTCCCAAATAGGACCAGCTGCCTGGAATTTGAGAGTTATGGTAAAATCTGTTTCTCGCTGTATCATCCTGACACTGACTGCTCTCTGCTTTAGGGCAATTCCTCTCTGACTTTGCCCAGCATATTTTGGACGCTCAGCGCTATTTAGGAGTGGAGTTGAAGATCTGGAGTCAATTCAGATTTTAGTCTTTCCCGGCGAGGAGAAGCCTTTGGCGCAAGGCATGCTCTGATGGCCCAAGTTGGACCTGCCTGGATATCTGGTCTTTGCTTAGAACTCAGCTAATCTGAAATAATTTCAGATCCTTGCAGTAAGGTTGGGTTATTTATTAATTGATAGCCTCTCCATCAAAAGGCTGTCAATGCAAGTCATAAAAACCAAACTGCAGTTGCTGCAGTTTCTTAAAGCAAGTGTTCCTAGATATTGGTATGATGAATAGGGAAGTTAAAGCTGCAGTATCATTTAATTGATTTTTATAACTTTTGGCCAATTGTCATTAAACATTTAGCTTTCAAGAGGGACTGCAGAAAGAGGGGGGAAAGGCCCCAATGGTTAAATGATACATTTTTACAACTGTTTTGTGCCTGGCAAATGAATGGCTTCCTCATAACCGTTAATTATGATGGTGCTTTATAACGAAAGAGCCTCTCCTGGAGAGGTAAGGAACAGCTTTTGATTTGAGTACACCTTTAAAAAAAAAAAAAAGATATACTTGGAAGATGGAAGCTTAGCTTTGAAATGCACCTAGCAAAAATGATTCATACCACTCTTAAAGGGTAAGTAATATTTATGAAACCAATAGAATAACAAAGTAATAAAGTCAGGTTTTGTTTTTTTTTTTTAAATATTCCTTTGAGAGGGTTTGATCCAAAGAAACATGAATGGGAGAAAACGGCCACTAGGTCTGTCCTGTGCAGGAGTTTAGGCTGTGCTCAAACGGCTTCTACAGCAGTTCTTATACTTGCAGTTGTGCCCCTTTTGAATTTCACTACAAATTTTTAAATAGAGAAGCAAGGCAGGCAGAATATCCAATACAAGAATTAATCACAACCTGTGTTTGAAATCACAAATCGATTGCAGCCTCCAAGTACATCAGTTCTCTTTCTATGCCAATTCACTATCTGTGAATTTGCTTTCCTGCCAATTGCCAACTACCTCTTGTTACGTGTGACTCTGTTCTCGTTATCCGCTAACACTGCGCTGGTGCCGCATCAAACAGGCATTGGTATTGACCTGGGGAGTATTGTCAGGCATGTTTTTGTCCACTTCCAGGCTTTCCCCACCATCTTGGGGACCCCAGATGAACCTTCGCAACCCTGTCGATGAGGAGAGGCTGATGATGAGAGGTCTTTGGAAGGTTACCTGAGGGCTGCTCTGTTCTGCTGGGGAAAGCCAAGGGAAGGAGCCCGGAGGCAGGTGGTGGAGGAGGAGAGGTGAAGCAACCCCTTCACAACTGCTAATCTCTGAGGCCTTGTCATTGGGCCAGCAACCTTCAGTGAGTCAAAGGATAATCAGCACAGAGAATTTGCCACAATTTTCAACATATCAAGGGAGATCCAGCATGGAGAAGGAAGCATCAGATGTTGGAGATGTAGATGATCCTTCACTATTACCCAGCCCCATAGACTTCAAGTTAAGATTCAGGATCATTACGTTCATAGAGTGTATGATGAATAGGGTCCTCTGGAACCTATCCCCATTTTCCCCATAGGCTCAATGATTCAGTATCTGCTAATGTGGTATCCATTAAGTTTTCCCTGAACCTAAACCTAGCGGATAATGAGAACTGACTGTACATTGATCCCCTTAGAATTTGCTGAAAGTTATTCAGACCTGGTTTTAGCAAGAGCAAACCAGGCTCCTTTGTGAGTAATTTGAAGGTTCTGTCTGTTCAAAGCATAAGTAAGTTTTATATCTTGAGGGTCAATCATAAGTCTCATGCGGAAAATCCTCCAGTAACTCTTTTATGGGTCTCTTCATAATTCAAACATCTGAGAAAAGGAAAAAAAAATTATAACGATGTAAGATGTTCCTGCTTTCAGATCCTGCATAGATACAGAATTGCTGCTTCATTGTTCCCCACTTACAGCTTCCTAAAAGGATTTTCATCTCTGCAGTCTGAGACCAAAGAAATGCGAAAGCTTTGACTGTTGTGAAGTTTTAAAATAATGATGCCATCCTCACCGCCACTTCGGGTAGTATCCAGCCAAATTTAAACACCTTTGTGTTCTATTGATTTAAGTAAGGGAGTTAAGTGCATATTGAACCTCTATGAAGTCAGTGTGACCTCTGCGCTTAACTTCGGTGGGATATTGCTTAGAGTCCTTTGAAATGCCAAAAATCAAGAAGTCTCTTCGCATTTGGGAAGGCAAGAAAGCTTTGGTCACCAGCATACCTCCTTTGGACTTTGTTTCATCCAAGAGAGCATACTTTGAAGCTGTGCCAAATTGGCTTTCATCATTTTGGTTTGCTTTTCAGCCTTTTGCCTGAAATGGCAGAAATAACTTTTCTGTTTAATTCTGTTGTCCAAACTTGGAGTGCGGTTATTCAGGGTCCAATCCTATCCAATTTTTCAGTGCCGGTGTAACTGTGCTAATGGGGCATGCGCTGCATCCTGTGGTGGGGAGGCAATCACAGAGGTCTTCTCCAGGTATGGGAACACTTGTTCTCTTACCTCAGGGATGCTGTGCGGTTGCACGGTGCTGGAAATTTGGATAGGATTGGGCCCTCAGTCATTTATAAACAAGCCTGTGTTTCTTTTTCTGTGTTTTTTTTTAAAAGCACAACCAATGTTGGGAGGATTTGAGCATTGATGTGCACATTGATGCGCTGTTGCAGAAAGGCATCTCCATGTTACTGTATGCACTATGACTTCAGGATTCTTTCTGTGTGGTGTTTTACCACTCATAGATAAGGTCATGCCAAGATTGCTTTTCTGCAGTGTGTCTTCCCTTCTTTTTTTTTCAATGCACACCTGTGCATCATTCATGCTGGGGAGAAACTGCAAATGAAACGAAGAGGCTGAAAGCTGCAAGAAAAAGCATGAACATCAATTTCAGAATTAACTTGGAGTCCTCCCAGTTGAACTGAAATTTGAGAGGAGTGTAACTCAAGGCAAACACAAAGAATAAACAAATTGAGTAGGGAAAATTTCTGATCTCTTGATGAACAGAAGCTGTATGTGACATGTCTGTAAGAGTCCTGATTCCTGAGGTCCTCAGCTGCTGCAGAGAAAAAGGAAGCGTTGTGGATTGGACTCTGGGGTTTTCCTCTTTGCTGTCCAGGGGCTTGGTAGAAGAATAAGGATAGAGGAATAACCCTCATTCACTAGCTGAATGAGGTGCACCAGAACTTGGAAGGAGCTGCGTGCCTGCAAGCAGTGTGACCAACAAACCTTAAAAACAACAACCCTTGATAACTTTGCAGAACATGTACATCTCTTCAGTTCTGATAAGAACATAAGAACAGCCCCTCTGGATCAGGCCAGAGGCCCATCTAGTTCAGCTTCCTGTATCTAACAGCGGCCCACCAAATGCCCCATGGAGCACACCAGATAACAAGAGACCTGCATCCTGGTGCCCTCCCTTGCATCTGGTATTCTGACATAGCCCATTTCTAAAATGAGGAGGTTGCGCATACACATCATGGCTTGTAACCCGTAATGGTTTTTTTCCTCCAGAAGCTTGTCCAATTCCCTGAAGAAGGGTTGCAACTCAGATGGTGTCATTGCAAAGCAACACAAGTGCACACTCAGAACAGTGCAATGCTGCATACTGCAGAAATGAAGAGTAGCTCATGAATGGAATCCTCGCTTGTACTCTTGGCAAGACAGGAACTAGGATCTGAGCTAATGCAAAAAGTCTTTCAGAATTTCAGTGTTTTCAGTGGCCGCGATCGTGCTGCATAATCTTTGAGAGCCCCAAGATCAGAGTGTGTAGCTTTTCTCAGTCCCTGTTGGCCTGGACCTGGACAGACACTGCTCTTCCCCTTCCTGGGCCACTGTAGGCATTCTTTGGAGCAGTGGCTCCCAAACCGTTGAGCGCTGGGACCCACTTTTTAAAGCAACAATCTGTCAGGACCTTCCTAGCTTTGCTTGTTGGCATCCTTCAGTCTCGGAAGACTATGGTATCTTGCTCTGAATGGTGGTTGTGGAACAGAGTGTTCTCTCCAGTGCGCAAAGCCTGGGTAAAGTAGATATGGAGGACAGACTGTTTCCCATGCAGCAAATCCCCCCTCTCCACGTCGCTGAAATGGTCCAATGGAAAGGCAGAAGCCAATACGGTTGGTTCCAGCGGCGTCGCAGGAGTTGCCAGAACGTGACTGTGTTCAGCCATGAACTGCCTCAGGGACTCCGGCTCCGGATTTTGCCTCGAGGTTGACTCCTGAAGCCTTTTCCATAAGTGGAGTGGAGGTTTGGGATCAGAGTTTTCCTTCTCTCAGATGAGCTGCCTTCCCAGGCTGACGAGTCCCATCTACCCGGTGGCTGTTTAGTCGCCTCTTACGACAAGTACAGTCAAACTGAGGGCCTATTCTTATCCCCAGCCCCCAGGGGAAACCTAGCTTTACAAGACTTTAAAAAGGTGATCTAGAAATTGTGTGTGTGTGTGTGTGTGTGTGTGTGTGTGTGTGTGTGTGTGTGTGTTTGTTTGTTTGTTTGTTTGTTTGTTTGCAGGGCAGGGGGATAAACATGAACCCTTATTTGTAACAAGCATCCCTAATGAATAGCCTCAAGGGTATTTATCTACGCCCACTACCTGTCATTGAGTGACTGGGTGGGGTGGGGGTAAAAAGCACCCTAGGAAAAAAAAAGACACTCCAACATCTTCCTGTGTTTACACAAGCTTGCAAGCTGCAGGAGCTCAGCTGCTTGCAGGGCAATTAGCAGCTATCTTACAAACTACAGAAGCTGAGTTGTTTGTAGAGCAGTTATCAGCTATCTTGCAAACTGCAGGAACTCTACACTTTGTAGGGCCGTTAGCAGCTCTCTGTTTTTTTAATAGCTTCAGGGCTGGAGGCCATCAGTTGTCTGATCTTTCCATCACCCATGTTTTCATTTGAGGCTCTGCAGGACCCACTAGAAATTGGGTCACAACCCACCAAGTGGGTCCTGACCAACAGTTTGAGAAACCCTGCTTTAGAGGATAGAACTACAGGCTGGCAAAGCTGAGATGTCCTCATCATAACCCAAATTCTTGGTTCTGGGAATCAGATACTGCCCATGAGACGGCCCTGTGTCCCTGCTTGCCGGAGTTCCCAGATCTTCCATAGTCCTGCAGCTTGATCCACTTGCTGCTGTCCTTCTGGGCAGCTGCTGTCACCTTGCTACTTTCCTGTTGTCACTCTCCCTATCCCAGGTTCTTGTGGCTCTTGTGAGTACCTGGCAATTTCTTGAGAATAGGGGGAAATGGTGTTTTGCTGCTGCTTCAAAGACCTGCGGAGCCTGGTGTATTAGCCTGGTGTGTTCTGTTCCTTGTCAGGGACCGCTCCTTGTGCTACAACTGGAGATGGTTTGTATTGTCGAAGTGGCTTCTTAAGAAGCTTCTCCAGGCTTGGTGTGCATCAGCTGTTACACACTGAAGCCTCTTCTACCGGCCCTGACATTCAGGCACCGTACCTCCACAAAATCCCGTTTCTCGGAAAATGAGACGTGATTAAAGAATCAGAGCTATCTATATACATTCTAATTTTCTACTTTAATGTCAATAATAGTTTCATTAGTTTGCGGAAGTCGCTGCCGTATGCTGTATCTTTAAATAAAACTGCACAATTAGACACAGCAGCTGGTGATTATTTCCATGACTCCCACAGCCTTGACTGTGCTATTTTTACTTTCCTTCTTTCCCAGACAGGAATGATGCTCTGGCAAAGACCTTGGACTGCCCAGGGAACTCTAATCCCCACTGTTGTTAGTGCTTTTCGTTCCAAATGCCATGGGCACTTTCCTCTGATAAAGCGGAAGGACTGTCCGAGTGTTGACCCCGAGTGTTGACCTACTCCCCAGAGGAGTAGGCCAGGCAGCCTGCAACAGTCCGTGAACGGTGAGTTTGCCAGGGGGAAAAGGTGCTTCCTCTTAGGTCAGACCCGCTCCTTATAAGGTCTGATGTGTGTGTGGATGATATGGGGCAAGACAGAGGCCAAGGCCAAATAAGCCAGCAATTATTATCATGGGTCATCTATTCAGGACAGAAACCACAATCGGCTTTTCCATGCAACATGACAAACAAGGAATTCGCCGTCCCAAGATGTAGTGATGGGCTGTTTAATGATAGATTTGAAGAGCACTAGCATAGCTTATAAGGCATTGGGAGGCCTGGGGAAGCGCAGTTCTGGTCGCCTTTGGAGGGTTCAGGTGGATCCAAGTCTGGCTCAGCGCAGTTCGGGGAACCCACGTTGAGCCAGATCTGCAGATGTAAAAACTGCAGATAAACAGGCTCCACCTTATAACAATTTTGAGTAGCCTTACAGGGAGATTGTGATAGTGTTTGCATGTGACACTTTGAATGAATGCGTCGTATCCCAAATCAATGCCCAGTCAGTGTTTGTGGCCGGCCCTGTGCACATGACATGTGATGCTTCTTTCATAGAATGCCAGATGCAAGGGAGGGCACCAGGATGCAGGTCTTTTGTTGTCTTCCGTGCTCCCTGGGGCATTTGGTGGGCCGCTGTGAGATACAGGAAGCTGGACTAGATGGGCCTGTGGCCTGATCCAGCGGGGCAGTTCTTATGTTCTTATGTGGCAGAATTGGGATTTTATGAGTCTAGGAGAGCAGGGAACTGTGTTCGGTGAGGTTCTCAGGGGAAAGGTGGCTAAGAGTCTCTGGAAGACCCCTGAGCATGTAGTTCACTTTTGAGATGCTGTTATCGACGCACTCGGACTCCTCTGTCACTCTTCAGAGGGCACCAACAACGGCTGCCTTGGGGGGCCTCCAGCCTCTTCAAGTGTGCTCTAGATCCATGCATTTTAAATTGCAGCTTGACATTAAAATAGCAATTGCAGGTCAGTGAGTTGATGGCTGCCTGATGGGGGACAGCAGGCCATGTTCCTTTTCCACGGTCTGCTTCCCTGTCTGTTGTTCTCACAGCTCAAGTTCACTGGTGATGCCATTGAAAGGCCTTCCTGCTGGCCTGGGGGGAGTTGTTGACTATGTACAGATATGCTGCCCAGTCAGGCAGGTTGAATGATCCCAGAATGCCTGGGAATACAGTTTCTGGTATATTTGCCTTTTTTCTTTGCACTCAGTAGGGGTCAGTCCTGACTAGACCCTCCAACTCTTTGCCTTGTGTGCCCTTTGCATTGACTGGGTGGGTGGTTGTGTTTGTGTGTTGCAGAGATCATTAGAACATAAGGCGATAAGTCTCTCCTCCACTCTCAATTGGTACGTGGATGCCTATAGCTATTGATCCTAGAAGTTCCATTCATCAGTAGCCCTAGGAGGTCTACTAGTCCCAAGGGATGCAGCACCTATTAGAGCTTTTGTTGTTGTTGGCAACCTTCAGTCTGGAAAGACTCCGGTATCGCGCTCTGAATGGTGGTTCTGGAACAGCGTCTAGTGTGGCTGAAAAGGCCGATTCGGGAGTGACAATCCCTTCCACACTGGGAGCAAGTGCAGTCTGTCCCTGGTCTTTCTCCCTGGCTATGGGCCTTCCTTCTTTGCCTCTTTGCCTCAGTCTGTTGGCCAAGTGTCTCTTCAAACTGGGAGATGTTCTGCCAAATATCCCAACTCCCTTCTAATGCCCGCTTTTTGGCTAATTAACAACCCCCTTTCTCAAGAACAACAGCTGTGGTGTGCAAAGGAATAAACACAGAACTTCTTATCTATAGCAATTAACAAGAATTTATTGCTACAAACACAGACGTTCCCTGCAAGTCCTCTTGTCCAGAGGCTTTCCCTCCCCAAAACTCCACTTAACTCCGGGGGTAACGTCTGAAGCCTCCAGTCCAAGTCCAGTCCGGTCTCCAAAACACAGTCCAGTCTTCTGCAGTAGAGTTCCTCCTCTCCAGCAGTGTGTCTCCTCCAGCAGGGTCCTGGCAGTCCTCTCTTCCTGTAGGTCTGGGTCAGGTAGCCCTCTTGGTCAGCGTCCGGCTTCCGGCTGGGTCAGCGTCCTGCTTGGCCAGCCCTTTGCTCCTTCTGAAGCTGCCTTTTATCCTGCAGCCCCTTGTTAAGTCCAAATTCAGCTCAGCTGTGAGCTACCTTGTTAAGTCCAAGTTAGCCAGCTGAGCCATCTCTTCAGTCCATGAGTCCACATCCATTCAAAGTCTCATCAAGGTCAAATGAAGCTCAGGTGTCCATCAGAGTCTCCATTGGCCTTGATTGATTACAGCTGTGGAGCCAGCCCTGCCCTTCCCAGAGCTGTCAAACAGCTGTCAAAACATGGAATTGCTGTCAACACCACATCATCCACCTGATGATCTTCTGATCTTCCATTACAGGAGAGGCCATGCTGCACAGCCTGCCTCCAAGCGGGCCGCTCAGAGGCCAGGGTTTCCCACCTGTTGAGGTCCACTCCTAAGGCCTTCAGATCCCTCTTGCAAATGTCCTTGTATCGCAGCTGTGGTCTACCTGTAGGGCGCTTTCCTTGCATGAGTTCTCCATAGAGGAGATCCTTTGGGATCCGGCCATCATCCATTCTCACGACATGACCGAGCCAACGCAGGCGTCTCTGTTTCAGCAGTGCATACATGCTAGGGATTCCAGCACGTTCCAGGAGAGGAAACTGAACGCTTTCCACATGTGCTGCCTCCGACGCATTCTCGGCATCACCTGGCAGGACGAAGTTCCAAACAACACAGTCCTATTAGAGCAGGGCTTCCCAAAGTATGCGTTGTAATGCCTTAGGGCATCATGGCACATTCACAAGGGCACCACATGATGTACCCAGTGGCTTCTCCTGGCTGTTCCTTCGGGCACTGCTATCTTGCCTCTCATAAAATCTCGCTAGATTTGGGTACTATCTTCTTGGAACTCATGAAATCTTGCAAGATTTGGGTGTTGCCATTTTGGATATCCTGAGATCCAAGATGGTGGCACTCAGCTGAACTGGGAAGAAGAGGCTCTGGGGGCATGATGACACAGGTTTGTTTGGGAACCACTGCCCTAGAGTGCTGCAGAATAGCATTGTCAGGGTGACACTAAAGAAACCTCCCTGCACGCCAGTGCTCTTTTCTTCCTGCTCCTTGACACCCCAAGTCAATGCAGAGGTGTGCTGCATCTTTTACATCTGGACTGGTAAGTGAAAGACAGGGTGGGAGTGGACTCTTTGGGGGTGGGAGTGACAGGCTGGGCAGGAAGTTGTGGTGACAGCAAGACTGGGCAAACCTTTCTGGGCTTGCGTTTAGAGAAGAACTTCGGAGGTTTGGAAAGCATGTTCCGCTTCTGTGCCAAAGACATTTATGAGTCCCCAAAGCTCTTCTTGAAACCTGAGCTTGGAGAGGTTTGCCAGCACCTGACTCCAAGTTTTGTGGCACTGCATTTGATGAGTCAATTTTGTGTTTTGGAAGAAAAAGTCTTCCTTTTTTGTCCTTCCTGAGCCTCCTGCCAATCACCGGGCAGTCCTTGCATCCAGTGTTCTCAGATAGAGTGAGAAAGAGAGCAAAGCTCCACTTCATCCATGCCACATCTCATTTTGCAAGCTTCTGTCCTGTCCTCTAGCACAGCAATATGCTTTTGGCGCTGGGAGCCACACTTGGTGCTCCAAGTCGATATATTTGTGTAAGAGCAATGCAGTACTACTGGTATATTTCCAATTTGGCGGTTCAGCATGAAGCATGCTCTGTAGATGCTCAGAGGTGCAATTCTTCTTTATTTTATTCCTGGAGATTCCAGTTGGACATAAAGAAGAAATTTTGGTCAGTCAGGGTGGTTTGGCAGCAGATGGCAAATTCTCCTTCACTGGAGATCTTCAAGCACCTGCTGGAGATGCTCTAGGAAGATTTCATGCTATAGGTAAGGGGTTGGACTAGATGACCTTGTGGAACACTTCTGACTCTATGTTTCTATGACCAAACCCTGGAACTGAAAGGGGCTTCCAAGGCCTTTCATTTTAGGGGGTGTTTCTGATATGCCCAGAGGGAGGATGTTGAGACTGGCTGCAGATTGTATCATTGGGAAGAAAGGGTTTTCTTCTAAGTCTCTGGCTTCTCTTCCTCTTGATGGAGCTTGTGGGGCACGGGGTTTCACCTTGGCTTTCCTCTGCCTGGTTGTCCATGCAAATTGCAGATTCTTGTTCACGAGACTTGCTGAAGAGGGGTCTTTCCCTTTTGCCTGGGAGGTGGGGCTGAAAGTTCTTGTACTGCACTTAGCCAACTTCTACCTCCACTTTTTCCGTGGGATTCGCTCCTGCAGAGGAAATAAGTCTGCATTTTAGCCTTTCCCTGCTTCCATGGGAAAGTCCCTGCTGCCCTGGTTTTCTACAAATAGTTCTTATGTAAATCAGCATTTTTGCAGGCATGAAAGCATGTCTGTGTTGTATACAGACATCAGGGCTGAAGCCGCACAGTCCATCAAGACCTAATTTGAGTCTGAAGCTTCGTATCCAGCCTGTTGGCAGAAGCTGGTATGTTCTCTCCACTCCTTGCAGACGAGTCTCTTGGAGAGAAGCCACCATTAGGCTGATTAAATTCTTGGCATGGCATCCTTGCTTGGTCTGAGTGTGCCTGGAAGGGGACGTTACAATTCTGCGAGTGGGCCCGGGGCTGCTGCCCCCCAGTTGTGTATGTATGTGTGTGAGAGAGAGACTTTGAAAGAAATTGCAATGAGCAGGCCCTTTTGATTTCCCCCATGCTGTTTCATTCAGTAAAATTTGATTAGATTGTATATATCATTTCCTGACTCATCTTATATTTTCCCCCACACGTTAATATGATCAACTCAGCCTGCCAGGTAATAAAGGGTGTTTTCCTTCCAGAATATTCTCTCTCTCTCTCTCTCTCTCTCTCTCTCTCTCTCTCTGTGAAACCTTAATTACGTTCTAGTTTTTGCATGGTTTTACCGGTCACGTGGAATGTATCCTTCCATAGCTTCCCCACAGTCCACCTCTTTCTTTGGCCATCTTGCCAAAGGATACATTGGAGTCTTCACTCCTGTTCACATGCTAAGCTCAGATAATACTCGTCTTGGTGATCTGTTTTATTATAAATGGGCTGCTTCAGCAGGCCTGAAGGCATCTCTCCACGTAGGGCTGGGTTGCCTGCTGAAAGAGACTAGTGCTGTGACCCCCACCATAAACCCACTCCCTTTGGGCCTTGAACACCAGCCTCCTTGAAAAGGTCATCAACAGCTCTTAAGGCAGTGACTGCAGAAGTCCAGGCTCCTTGAATTTGGAGTGATTTGGATGATTTCATCACCTGTATGGGTATCCCCAAGGGTTCCTGAAATGGAACCCTCACCCATAACGCAGGGCCACCTGTATGATGATTATGCCAGTCTTTGTAGGGTGTAAGAGCCAAGCACACAGGTTGGCAGTCCTCATCCTAATATAGCCTGTTTATTCGCAAATGAAACAAAAAGGAAGCTTCTCTGCTCAGGAAAGTGGCTCTCCCAATTAGGCAGGTGAGTGATTCGGAGTCCCTTCCAGGTGCTTTGAATAAAGAGATTCCCACTTTAGCTAATGTACCTATTAGCGTCCTTTGCCTCCATCAAGAGCCAGGCAATACAGAAGCTGGGGGTGGAGGGGGGCAATCTGCAGGAGAGGGTAGCTCACATATCCTCGCTCCAATTCCAGGTGAACTAGCTTACGGTTCAGTTGCACGGTCTTCAAATCCAGCAGAGGACTGCAAGGCACAGTGCATTACAATCCGAATGCGAAGGCAGAGAGAGGTATTTAAAAATTCCTAGCCACTCCCCCCCCCCCCCCCCCCGCTGAATCTTATCCTTGCTTCCAAAAATACTTTCTACCTGCAGGCTAAAAAAGAAATTCATGGCAGGGTATGCAAAAGCCTTTCCAAAGAGAGAAGGGAGAGGAGTTGGATGGAAATAAAGTGGAAAAGATGAACAGCTGGGCAGCCATGAAGATGAAATAATAAATGTGTGGAGTGCAAAAGATTGGGGGGCTGGAGGTTCCACCTCTGTAACCGCAGGATCCACGGCAGACTTAAGTGGGCCAAAACCCACTGAGCTCTTTGCCGCACACGGCACAGTTGGACGGCTCTGCAACTGAAATCAAACAAAGAGAAATGCTCTGCCTCTCTGCAATCCTGGGGGAAATGCATTAGGGAAGGAAGGGAGCGGGGAAGTCAGGATTAGTCCAACAGAAAGGGTTGGGAAATACATACCTACTTTGTTGTTGGCAACCTTCAGTCTCGAAAGACTCTGGTATCGCGCTCTGAAAGGTGGTTCTGGAACAGCGTCTAGTGTGGCTGAAAAGGCCAATTCGGGAGTGACAATCCCTTCCACACCGGGAGCAAGTGCAGTCTGTCCCTGGTCTGTCTCCCTGGCTGTGGGCCTTCCTTCTTTGCCTCTTTGCCTCAGACTGTTGGCCAAGTGTCTCTTCAAACTGGGAAAGGCCATGCTGCACAGCCTGCCTCCAAGCGGGCCGCTCAGAGGCCAGGGCTTCCCACTTGTTGAGGTCCACTCCTAAGGCCTTCAGATCCCTCTTGCAGATTTCCTTGTATCGCAGCTGTGGTCTACCTGTAGGGCGCTTTCCTTGCACGAGTTCTCCATAGAGGAGATCCTTTGGGATCCGGCCATTACGTACGTACATAAATTCTGATGCCCCCTCCTTAAAAAGGGGGAGGGGGCTCAAGGGTTGCTCCAATTTAACACTTGCTGTCCAAAAAGAGGGGGAAAGGGTTGGTAAAATTAGACAACTCCTAAGGGAACTTACCTGGCACCTGTCTAATCTAACAGCGTAGGCCAATCACACAATTAGCTGTCTTAAAAGGTCGACCTATTTCTGGGTATATTTGGGGCACCGATTCCAAAGATGGCATCGGTTTCACCCTATCACGTCTACTTTCGGAGATACAGTGTAGCCTCGTTAGTAAATGGTTCCAACAACTTCCTTGTGAAGAAGTCACGGCGCAGGCTTGGTCATCAAATGTCGAGAAGGGGGAGAGAGGAATACAGTCAGAATTGTGAAAAAAAAAAATTTCTTTCACATTTCTCTTCGTATCATCTAACGCAGCTGCCCTCCATCTGGGTTGGGGACTCACAATCCATGGTTTAGATAAGGAGGGCAGGCGGGCACATTGCCCCAGCTACCATGTCTTGGGAGGGTGCCAAACCGCAGCCCTTTAGGCGGACCTGAGGTGGAATTTGGAGGTTCGTGCTGTCTCCTCAGACCAGAAAGAGCCTCCTGGAAGCCTTAGAAATGCACTTCTGGTTTTCACAGGCCTTCTGTGGCCTGGAGAGGCTGCAAGGTGTTAAAATTCTGTGTGCCTATGAGTGCCGGATACCTCAGCTGCATAAGAACATAAGAACAGCCCCACTGGATCAGGCCACAGGCCCATCTAGTCCAGCTTCCTGTAGCTCACAGCGGCCCAGCACACCAGATAACATGAGACTTGCATCCTGGTGCCCTCCCTTGCATCTGGCCTTCTGACATACCCCATTTCTAAAATCAGGAGGTTGCACTAGTGCTGGCACTCAACAGACTAAGTGAGGACCCAATCCTATCCAACTTTCCAGCACCAGTGCAGCTACAGTGCAGCCCCGAAGTAAGGGAATAAATGTCTCCTTATCTTGAGGAGGTTTTCGTGACTGTCTCCCCACGACCACAAGATGCAGTGCGCACCCCAAAGGCATGGCTGCACCAGTGCTGGAAAGTTGGATTAGATTGGACTGTGAGGGCCCAATCCTATCCAGTTTTCCAGTACTGGTGCAGCTGTGCCAGTGGGGTGTGTGCGGCATCCTGTGGTGGTGGGGCAGTCACTGGGGCTTCCTCAAGGTGTGGCAGCATGTGCTCCCTTACCATGGGGCCATGTCATGGCTTACACCGCAGCTGGAAAGTTGGGTAGGGTTGGGCCCTGAGAGTCCTACCTGGAGTTAAGGCCATGAGTTGTTCATTTCACAAAATACCTGGCTGCGGTGTTGCATCCTGTCCTTGTTTTCCTTCTTCAGTTGGAGAGTTCCTAGTGAATTGGCCACCTCACTCATTGTGCAACTGTGTTTAAATTAGTTTTGGATGTCAGAATAGTGATGTATATCTTGTTTCACAATTAAGTCCCATCTAGGTACTCCCCTCTAATTTCCACGCTATGTTAATTCATGAGGGGGAAGGTGAGGGAAGGAAGGGTTTCATTTCCCATGGCGTGTTAAAATTAGTAGAGACATAGCATTAATTTTTTGGCACAATCGTTTTGGGCTCATTCCTTATTCATGTACATCTGTCCCGTCTTGTCTAGGAACAAAGCATGTTAAACTTCTTGCCCGTCTTTCTTTCTTTGCCATTTCCATGCTTGTAGTTTACTTTTTCTTAAAAAAAAAAAAATTTAAAAAACATAAAACAGAACAGACACATACAGTGACTAGAATGTCCACTGGGTTTTAAAATGATTCTCCCTCATGCTCAATTTGACACATGTACAGTATTTATTTATCACATTTTTCATACCTCCCTTCCCCTAAAGATCTCAGGGCTGTGTACATTGTTGTTGTTGTTGTTGTTGTTGTTATTTTATTAATTTGTACCCCGCCTTTTTGCCCAACGGGCACACAAGGCAGCTTACATCATTTAAAAAAAAATACAACATTAAAAACAATTAACAGCAATTTACATAATTAAAAAATCTAAAAACAAACAAACCCCGTGGATTTTCATATAAAAGCAAGAACGCCAGCCAGCCTGTCAACAGTTAAAAGCTTTTTGAAATAAAAAGGTCTCTTCAGTCCACGCCAAAACGTTAGCAACGAGGGAGCAGTTCTCAGTTCTAAGGGGAGGGTATTCCACAGTTCGGGGGCCACCACCGAGAAGGCCCTCTTCCTGGCTGCCACCCCTCCTCCTTGTGTCTTCACAACAACCCCATGAGGTAGGTGAGGCTGAGAGCTAGCGGCTGACCCAAGATCACCCAGGAAGCTCCATGGCTGAAGTGGGGATTTGAACCTGGATCTTCCAGGTCTAACACCAGAACCGCTGAACCCTCCTGCCTCTTTATGCTTTATCCGGCGAGAGGCATGCAGAACGCCTGAGCTATGAGCACTTGCTTTGGCAGAAGAGCAAGGGAACGGGCTCTGCTTCATTTCCATGGAGTCAGGGGTCCTTCCAGGTCTTATGGCCATATTGGTTATGATGTTTGGCATGAATGTGGTGTCTGGTCACAGGCATTGATGGCTTTGAAAGAGGAGTGGACGGGTTCATGGAGGTTGCGGATTTACTCACCAAGCTTAAATCGATAGGACTAGACACAGCAAGCCTGGGTATGATTGGTTTAAGCGAAGCCTACAGGACTATCAAGGAAAGATTGCTCGATATTGAGCGTCAAGAGCTACTCTGTGCAGCTAACACCATTTGCTCCCCTCTCCATCTGCACATCCCAGTCAGCTTTGGGAAGCCGGCTTCTTTCCTTTATCATCTGCAGTGCCCACAGGCTCGCAGAGCATTCTCCCTTGCGAGATGCAATGCCTTTCCATCAGCTCTGCTAGCGGGCAGGTTTTGTGGCATTCCCTACCCAGAAAGAAGATGTACCTGTGACAGGAATTGTGTGGAGACATTACATCATATATTTTTTTACTGCCCACTCCATGATACCCTTCGTAAGATCTGTCTGGATCCACTGCTGAACAAAATGCAGGGCTGGGAGGATTCATTTAAATTACAAACTCTTCTTTCCATAGAGGAAACTGACTCTCTTGACAAGGTTGCCAACTTTGTTTCTGGGATTCTGGCAGGACGGAATTCTGGGTCTTCAGCTATATTATGGTGAATGGGGGAGGGGTTATTGGATGATTACGAGTGTTTTATTTATTGTGTGTGTGTTCTGAATGTTTAATGTTTGGTTGTTGTTTCTTATTTCCATTATCTATGCCAATAAAGGTCTTATGTATGCATGGAGAAAGTGTTGCGTTAAAACAAATAGGTGCGTAAGTGAGCAGTGTGTGTGTGTCTTTCTGTGCAGGCTTTTCATTTTTAAAAAGTGAATTTTCTGTAAACCACTGTTTCTCAAACTGTGGGTCGGGACCCACTAGGTGGGTTGTGAGCCAATTTCAGGTGGGTCCCCATTCTGTATTTTATTTTTTAGTATTTTAGATTTGATGCCAACATGATATGTGACTGTATTTGGGGAGATCTGTACTTTTAACAGGCTGCAATGTATATTCCTTTAACAATGATAGTCAGTGGGGCTTACCCCTGGGTAAGCGCGGATAGGATCGCAGCCTAGGATTGTCAAAATTTGTCCTGCTTGATGATGTCACTTTCGACCATGGCATCACTTCCAGGTTAATGACGTCAGTTCTGGTGGGTCCCGACAGATTATCATTCTAACAAGTGGGTCCTGGGTTAAAAAGTTTGAGAACCACTGCTGTAAACAAATGTTGTAGCTTCCAGAGACCCAAATTTAACCTGTATAGTTGTGGTGCATGCATCTGAAAAAGTGATGGGGATATCTTTTATTTTTTAGGTTTCTCCCCTCCCAACCTCCTCCATTGCCTGCCTCCATTTTCCCATGTGTGTGTTGGGGGCGGGGGGGGAACCACACCCCTACCATCAGAAATGAGAGAGGAAACAAAATAAACCTGGATTGCTGTTTGTTTTTTTCCCCAATAAGAAAAGGTCAGATACCGTTTCCATTCATGAAATTCCCTTTATGGAGGTGGGAAATGGGAAGGCGACAAAGCCAGGGTGATCTGGTGTTGATGTGGCTGCAAAAAATAAAATAAAATTAAACGTGTCTCGCAGGCTGAGCACTGATGTGTCAGGAGATGTGAAACAAAAGGGATGCCGTATCCTAGTCATCTCACTTCCACAATGCAGAAAAAGGATTTTAAGATAAAGGATTCGGAAGTACTTGGCATCAGTCCATTGTTACATATTTCACCAGGTTTTAATAGGTTTTGTGTTGTTGTTTTTTTTCCCTTCTTGCCAACCCTCTGAAGCACAACTTGAGAAGTGTCCCATACATTAAGAAGGACCATCGTCCTTGAGCAGTTTTCTCCACTTACGCTTGCCTGCACACGGTCTCTTTCTCTCTCACTTGCTACCCAGAGGAATTTATTCAGCCATTTTGGGGTAGTTGACTTAGAGCCCAATCCTATCCAATTTTCCAGGGCCGGTGCAACAATACCAATGGAGTGTGTGCAACATCCTGCAGTGGGGGGGGGGGGGACAGTCACATAGGCCTCCTCAAGGTAGCAATGCTGCTGCTTTTACACTCTTCTTTTCATGCACAAAAGAAGGCAGGGGAGGGGGGTGCAGAACCTGTGAATCAAAGTTGTTCATTCAGGTAATGGGAAGCCATTGCATCTGTACTGGGCCTGGGACAGATTTCAGGCTTTTTTTTTTAATTGTACCCTCTATAGAACAGGATGCATAGCAGAGTACAGACTTGAATGAACTGTGTAGGAGGAAAATGTTATACACACATAGCCAGAAGGAAGCAAGGCAGAATGTTGGGTGCAGCTCATCTGCAGAAGAGTTCTTATCTCCATGCCCTTGATGCAGGTTATGTGAGCAGGCTGAACCACAGACTCGAAGACGGCAAGAATTAATCTGTTCAACAGGAAGCACAAATTGGCTTCGTTTGGGGGTCGAGGTGGCCGGCACCTTGAGGGTCTGAACTCTGCCATGAAGCCAGATATATGTTTGCTTTTCTTTGGAGCTGCTGCTGCTGCTGCTAATCTTCCAAGAAAGAAAGGGGGGGAGGCAATATTTTTGAATGAGTGCTCTGCAGAACTAGCAAGATAGCTGGTTTTTATAGCAATATGCTGTTTATGGGGGGGGGGAGAGGAACTTTGTATTGCAGAAGCATTGGGATGGGGAGGGTGGAACACTTGTCTCCAGATGGAATCCACGCCATTAGAGTCTGGCCCACTTGAAGTTGGGGTGCAGCAGGTTTGTTCTCCACTCCAACATTGTCCCTAAAGACATCCAGGCCTCTGACATACCATCACACCCCTTTGAAGCACTGGTTAGGGGGATGGTGCCTGCACTATCAGCTGCACCCCGCGTGTTCTTGAGTGATGTGAGGAGCTCCCCAGGGAGACAATTTCCATAATGCCGGTTATATGAAAAATTGGGGAATGGGGGGAGGAACTGTGGAAAGGAAAAGCTGAATGGGAACAGCCAAGCGGTAAAGCAGTGATTTCCAGTGAGCTGCGCATGGGTGCTTCTTGGTTGAATATGCAAAATTCATCAGTAGGAAGAGGGGAGGAATGTTGACAGGAACGTGTAGCAACATCCACAGTGTAGGATGGTCAAGAGCCCTTATGGCTGCGTTGGACCCAAGAAGGCGTGGGAGGGGGGAATCACCTGGTCAAGAGCCCATATGGCTACGTTTTGACCCAAGAAGGCGTGGGAGGGGGGAATCACCTGGTCAAGAGCCCATATGGCTATGTTGGACCCAAGAAGACCCTTGCAGAGCTATAACTAGGGCGGAGCTTGAGGGGAACCTGCCCCTGGCATTATGCCAAGAGACATGACTGCCCCTCAGGCTCCATCCTACTTATGGAAGACATGCTGGTGGCTATACACCCCAATTCTTTCTCCTGTGGAGGCTCCCCTTCAAGGGCAGTCTCCACTGCAGAAGGAATGGGGGTGCAAAGCCGCTGCAGTGAGCGCCCTCCTCCAGGGAGAATCCAGAAGTGATGTCACATGACCCATGCTTCTCAAAGAGCAACAGCAACTTGAGCGGAGAGAGAGTGGGACTCCAGCCCAGCTGTTCGACAGTCTGTGACTGTGGCATCTATCCCATAGCTGATGGTTTCTCAGCCTCAGTTTGCAAAATGATAGTATCCATGATCCACCATAGAAGTTTGCTGGGAAAGTGCAAAAGATAACCATAAGAAAGCACCTTGTACTTGTGTGCACATTTGCAGAAGAGCCACAGAACTTTGGTGTGGTGTGTGTGGATTCCTGTGGCCTCTGCTCCAGTGTGGAGAGCACTGCAATGTCACTCTTTGATGCCAAATCACTCCACTTTCTTGGTTATAATGAACACCACTCTAAGATCCCATTGAATGTCAAGCTTTGCGGAGAAACTGTTAGTTTCCCTGGGCTTTCATCTTCAGTGCCTTGGTCAGTTTTTTTGTCTGTTCCATCGGGCTGTGTGCGTATGCATGTGTAATTCTGCTTCCCCAGAGAGCACTGGCAGCTGGTGAAAGAGTGCTAGCTGACAGCAGGGGAGTGCCACATAGGTTCCATCCAGATTTTGAAAATAACTGCTGTCAAATGCCAGGCCCAGGAGATTGCGGCCAATGTTCATAGGCATCACTGCAGGTCAGGGGAGGATAGCCTGCAAGTAGGAGAGAGCGTTGAGTCGGGAGCCTGCAGCAGGGGCTGGCTTGGTCATTCAGGATCCCAAAGTGTATTCTCACAAACTGGTGTTCCTGACTCTTCCAGCAGAGACAGACTTGCATTCAGTGCCAAATGTTGGAGGAGAGGGGTCCTTTCCAGCAAGGAGAGGGGAACTAAGGCTGCTGATGAAGAGGACAGAAGGAAGTCCACAGGTTGAGAGGCAAGCTAAGAGCAGAATGTAGTGGAAGCAGGACAGTCCGGCGAAATGTAGGCAAATGATGCAGGGGATGGACAGAGTGGATAGAGAGATGCTTTTTTCACTCTCACATAACACCAGAACCAGGGGACATCCACTAAAATTGAGTATTGGGCGGGTTAGGACAGACAAAAGAAAATATTTCTTTACTCAGCGTGGTGGTTGGTCTGTGGCACTCCTTGCCGCAGGATGTGGTGACGGCATCTGGCCTGGATGCCTTTAAAAGGAGATTGGACACGTTTCTGGAGGAAAAATCCATTACGGGGTACAAGCCATGATGTGTATGTGCAACCTCCTGATTTTAGAAATGGGCTATGTCAGAATGCCGGATGCAAGGGAGGGCACCAGAATGAGGTCTCCTGTTATCTGGTGTGCTCCCTGGGGCATTTGGTGGGCCGCTGTGAGATACAGGAAGCTGGACTCGATGGGCCTGTGGCCTGATCCAGTGGGGCTGCTCTTATGTTCTTAACTACAATTCCCAGGAAGCCTTGCAGGTCTCTTGTTATCTGGTGTGCTCCCTGGGGCATTTGGTGGGCCGCTGTGAGATACAGGAAGCTGGACTAGATGGGCCTGTGGCCTGATCCAGTGGGGCTGTTCTTATGTTCTTAACTACAATTCCCAGGAAGCCTTGCAGGTCTCTTGTTATCTGGTGTGCTCCCTGGGGCATTTGGTAGGCCGCTGTGAGATTCAGGAAGCTGGACTAGATGGGCCTATGGCCTGATCCAGTGGGGCTGTTCTTATGTTCTTAAACTACAATTCCCAGGAGGCCTTGCAGGTCTCTTGCTATCTGGTGCGCTCCCTGGGGCATTTGGTGGGCCGCTGTGAGATACAGGAAGCTGGACTAGATGGGCCTATGGCCTGATCCAGTGGGGCTGTTCTTATGTTCTTAAACTACAATTCCCAGGAGGCCATGCAGGTCTCTTGCTATCTGGTGTGCTCCCTGGGGCATTTGGTGGGCCGCTGTGAGATACAGGAAGCTGGACTAGATGGGCCTATGGCCTGATCCAGTGGGGCTGTTCTTATGTTCTTAACTACAATTCCCAGGAGGCCTTGCAGGTCTCTTGTTATCAGGTGTGTTCCCTGGGGCATTTGGTGGGCCGCTGTGAGATACAGGAAGCTGGACTAGATGGGCCTATGGCCTGATCCAGTGGGGCTGTTCTTATGTTCTTAACTACAATTCCCAGGAGGCCTTGCAGGTCTCTTGTTATCTGGTGTGCTCCCTGGGGCATTGGGTGGGCCGCTGTGAGATACAGGAAGCTGGACTAGATGGGCCTATGGCCTGATCCAGTGGGGCTGTTCTTATGTTCTTAACTACAATTCCCAGGAAGCCTTGCAGGTCTCTTGTTATCTGGTGTGCTCCCTGGGGCATTTGGTGGGCCGCTGTGAGATACAGGAAGCTGGACTAGATGGGCCTATGGCCTGATCCAGTGGGGCTGTTCTTATGTTCTTAACTACAATTCCCAGGAAGCCTTGCAGGTCTCTTGTTATCTGGTGTGCTCCCTGGGGCATTTGGTGGGCCGCTGTGAGATACAGGAAGCTGGACTAGATGGGCCTATGGCCTGATCCAGTGGGGCTGTTCTTATGTTCTTAACTACAATTCCCAGGAAGCCTTGCAGGTCTCTTGTTATCTGGTGTGCTCCCTGGGGCATTTGGTGGGCCGCTGTGAGATACAGGAAGCTGGACTAGATGGGCCTATGGCCTGATCCAGTGGGGCTGTTCTTATGTTCTTAACTACAATTCCCAGGAGGCCTTGCAGGTCTCTTGTTATCAGGTGTGTTCCCTGGGGCATTTGGTGGGCCGCTGTGAGATACAGGAAGCTGGACTAGATGGGCCTATGGCCTGATCCAATGGGGCTGTTCTTATGTTCTTAACTACAATTCCCAGGAGGCCTTGCAGGTCTCTTGTTATCAGGTGTGTTCCCTGGGGCATTGGGTGGGCCGCTGTGAGATACAGGAAGCTGGACTAGATGGGCCTATGGCCTGATCCAGTGGGGCTGTTCTTATGTTCTTAACTACAATTCCCAGGAGGCCTTGCAGGTCTCTTGTTATCAGGTGTGTTCCCTGGGGCATTGGGTGGGCCGCTGTGAGATACAGGAAGCTGGACTAGATGGGCCTATGGCCTGATCCAGTGGGGCTGTTCTTATGTTCTTAACTACAATTCCCAGGAGGCCTTGCAGGTCTCTTATTATCTGGTGTGCTCCCTGGGGCATTGGGTGGGCCGCTGTGAGATACAGGAAGCTGGACTAGATGGGCCTATGGCCTGATCCAGTGGGGCTGTTCTTATGTTCTTAACTACAATTCCCAGAATGCCTTGCAGGTCTCTTGTTATCTGGTGTGCTCCTTGGGGCATTTGGTGGGCTGCTGTGAGATACAGGAAGCTGGACTAGATGGGCCTATGGCCTGATCCAGCGGGGCTGTTCTTATGTCCTTAACTACAATTCCCAGGAAGCCTTGCAGGTCTCTTGTTATCTGATGTGCTCCCTGGGGCATTTGGTGGGGCCGCTGTGAGATACAGGAAGCTGGACTAGATGGGCCTATGGCCTGAGCCAGTGGGGCTGTTCTTATGTTCAAATGAACCTTTGGCAAGATAGAGAGAAGGTAAAGAGGCTGGAGGGACTCAGGAGAAGCAGAGCATCAGACTGTGGCATTGCTTCAGTGGCGTAGCTAATGATAATCTATCCCAGTGCCGTGCTCACAATGATGCCCCGGAAGTGATGTCACGGCCAGGTTTTTAAAAAGTGTAATGGAGGAAAATCCACCTTTCCCCCCCCCAGCAGTTCGCCACCCACTTGCTCTGCCACCTCCCTCCAGGCTCCCCCCCCATTAGCAATACCTTACTGGTTCCCTGCTGTATCATAACAACACCTAATTGGCTTTCGGAACAATCAGGCTGCAATCCTAACCACACTTTCCTGAGAGTAAGCCACATTGAACAAAATAGGACTTACTTCTGAGTAGACCTGGCTAGGCTTGTGCCCTCAGCCTCATCGGTCAGTTTTGAGTTACAACAATCCTGTTTTTGTTATGTAATGCAGTCGTGTTTTTGTAATTCTCTGGTTATTTGGCTGTAACTTTCAATAAAACGGAGATATTTTATTGCATTCTGCATTAAATTCCACATCTAATGGTGTATATATATAACATGATGGTATTATTTGAAAAGACCAAGGTTTTCACAATTTTGTCCATTTGTGTTATTGCCCCCCTAAACCTTGTTGCCTGGTGAAATTGCTCCCTCCTGCACCCCCTTAGCTACGTCACTGCATTGCTGTTCTTAGCAGCCCTCTGGAGCAGTGTTTCCCAAACGGTGGGGTGCAACCCTCGGGTGAGTTGAAGCCCGATGCTCACTTTTGCATCGCAGAGTATTACTGGGAGCCACTGGAGACCACTTCCAGGTGTACTGGGCCCACAGCCCACTCCATTGGCCTCTGCCGGCCCCGGAATGTCTCGTGGAAGTGACTTGCTGATTGCTTCCGCAAGGCGTTTTGTTTAGGATGGAAGCATTCATGTGAAATATGCTGTCATTTTTTTCTTTTAGAAATCTCTTTTAGAAATGGAGAACTTTGTTGCAAGCATTTGATCAGTTGCGCTTGGAAATGTGAACACCCCAGTTCGAAGGCTTGCGAGCAGAATTGGTGTAAACACAGGACTTGCTCACAACGGCTTGCACTTTTGTGAGTGATCAAACTGCACAGGCCCAAACCTAACAGCCTACCACCACTGCTCCATCTCTCTTCCCCCTCTTCTAGGCACTAAGGATTAACTTTGGGGTTGGTGAAGATGACAGCAAGGAACAATTCCAGAGTTCCAGAATTCTACCAGTAGAAGACTGATGCTATGGGGCAACTACCAGTCCCAGAATTCCCAGCAGGAAACTGATGCTATGGGGCATCATTTCCACTTGGAAGGAGGCTCCTAGGGGCTTTTCTCCTGGATGGAAAGCATCAGTGTTGGCTGCTTCTAAGATGGCAGAATCTAGTCTACGTGTGACCATCTGTACATGGTCATCAGTAGAGGAATGTGAAGAATGACTATCTCCATACATAAATCCCCTTAGAGGCAAATTGGCAGTGGCACTTTGGCTTTCCAGAATGTACATGTTAGCAATACATGGCATGAAGTACCCAAGAGGAGGAGGAGGAGGAGGAGATGATGATGATGATGATGATGATGATGATGATGATGATGATTAAATTTTATATACCGTTTTTCAACAAGAAGTTCACAAAACGGTTTACAGAGACAATTAATTAAATAACTTGGGGATGAGAGAAGTGGCAGTGTGTAGTTCCAGACCCCAGCAGTACCTTTTTCCCGGTAGAAACTGGTGGTCCGTTCTAGTTCAACAGTGCCCAGTGGGGGCTGAGTGCATCTTTGGTCTAAGAGGAATCCCAGATGTTTTGATTGTGTATGTGGGGTGGGGTCATCCAAGTGCTCACCCTCTCCAGCTAATCATAGGATGTTCCCAAGGAAAGCTGCTGGGTTTTCACACTCGATAAACTGCCGTTTCTTTTTTTCTGTGGTGTTTAAATGACTGCCCGTTTAACATTTCGTCAGCCTGCTGTCTATTTGCAAAGACAAACGCAAATGGAGGACAGCCAAGTGAAGCCTCATCGAATTGATGGAGTCTGTTGGAAGCTCAGCCAAGAAGATCCGTGTTTTGCTTCTCGGCTTTATTCCCTTCTCTCCCTCCTGGTTTTATGTGGCAGAATAAAGTGGGGAAATGTGACATTGGCATGTGCTTCAGGGACACTTGGGTAGTAACTGAGATTTCACTCTTGGGAATGAAAATGGCCAGTCTAGTGCATTGGGGCTCAATGCTGCTTATCCAGTGTGTGGAGATCAGGTTGAGGAGTGGCCTTCTGCAGGAGCCAAGCCGAATTACCCAACCCCCTGCCCTGCCATCACTGCTCCAGGCAAGCCACATGGAGAGTTCTGGGGAAGGTGCCTGGTTGCTTTGGCCAGGCCTCACCCAACACAAGCAGCAGAGGAGTTTTTGGTGTCTATGGGAAGCCACACCACAACTTGATCTTGCTCAGTGTAAACTCGTGCTGGAGGCCCTTCATATCTACCCTCCCACCACAGGTTGCAGCGCACACCCCATTGGCATGGCTACACCAGGGCTGGAAAGTTGGATGGGATTTGGCCTTGTGTCACCTGAAAGTGTCACATGAAAGTTGGCATAAACCTCTGACTTCAGCTCAAGCACAATGCCATTCCTGGGGATCAGTTCACTCCTTTACCTGTGACGTTGACAGTGGAGTTTTCCAGTGATAAGACCCTTGCAGGTGCCAGTTGGCCTTGGAAGAAGCTCCAGTTCCATGTGGACCTTTCCATGTTGGAGCTGCTAAATCCAACCAATTACCGGGGGGGGGGGGGAATCACCTGGATCCATTCCTCTCTTCCCTCTTGCTGAATTTTTAAACTGTTCATTTTGCTCATTGTCTTCTAGGTAATGAAAAGATTCAAATTAGCGCTTTTTTTGGCACGGATTTCTTGCATATTAAGAATTCCTTTAAAAAACATAAATGTAATTAATTGCATCAATTATAGTAATGTGGCTAAGCCCCTGTTAGTTTTCTCATTATAAGAATCTTTTCTTTTTTCCAAGTGTCAGCTTTTTTCAAAGAGAAAGGAGGGAAAAAGAACTCCAGGCAAG
This sequence comes from Tiliqua scincoides, assembly GCF_035046505.1. NCBI lineage: Eukaryota > Metazoa > Chordata > Lepidosauria > Squamata > Scincidae > Tiliqua > Tiliqua scincoides. The sequence goes on along the minus strand of NC_089830.1, from coordinate 2,347,015 downwards.
GCGTGTGTTAGTGTGTGGAACTGTTTTGCAGTAGAAACTTGGAAAAGGTTCGTAAGTGTCTGATATGGGGGTGTGTGTGGAGGGGAGCATAACCACTATTGTTTAAGCTGAATGATGATGGTTAGGTGGGTGGGGTGGAGACCCTTTGGCAACATTGGGCAATTGCTCTGTGGAACTCCTTGCTGCAGGATGTGGTGAGGGTATCTGACCTGGATGCCTTTTAAAAGGGAATTGGACAAATTTGTGGAGGAAAAGTCCATCACAGGTTACAAGCCATGATGGGTACATAGAACCTCCTGGTCCTAGAAATAGGCTACCTCAAAATGCCACATACAAGGGAGTGGCAACAGAGTGCAGATGACTTGTTGTCTTGTGTGCTCCCCGAGGTGTCTGGTGGGCCACTGTGAGATACAGGAAGTTGGGCAGATGAGCCTTTGGCCTGATCCAGCGGGGCTCTTCTTAGGTTCTTAGGTTTCTAGTTTTAGCTGTTGCACTTTCAACTTAATCTTAATACTTAAAAAAAAAAAGTGAAATATGTCCTTTGAAACTGATGGTGTGCCTTGACAGTTTTTGTGCTTTGTCAGTGTGTTATGAGATGGTTGAAAATGGCTGGGTTAGAGGAAGGGGGGCAATTGCAGATGTACATGGAGTTGTGTATATTCTGTGCATCTGCACTTGGTCTGATAACTGGTGGAAAATTTTGTATCCTGGGGATCCAAACAAGTTTATGTGTTAAGACCTTCTATGGGGCATCTACATCCTGGTTTGTCTGCCTTTCCTTTCCTTTTTATCAGGCTTCCCTAGAAACCCTTATTGTCTTATTTTTAGTGAGAAGCAAACCCTATCCCTTTTTTTATGGGTGTTTCCACTGGCCTAGCATGTTTTGGGCAGTTAGTAAGAAAAATGGATCTGCAGTGGTTGCAGTGCAGGTCCATGCAATTGTGTGTTGTGTGTTACTGTGTACTATCTACCATGTGCTTTTGATCAGGGCATGAAGCCCTGTTCAAATGCAGTTCTGAATGTTGGGCTCCACATGTACAATGAGCTTAATTACAGTCACAGACTGGTTTGGTGATTGCTGTGGGGGCAAGCAGAAAATATTGGACACTAACCTTATCCGTCATTTCTTCTCCAAGATTTGTTTCTTAGCACTCAGTATGAAGACCAGTTAAGACATTTGTGAAACCTGCATTGGCTGGAATGTGCATTCAGGGTATGCACAGCTGCTCACCCTCCATCAACATAGTCCATACGTGGCCTTGCTATTGGAGAGGCCAAAAAGAGCTATTTTGAGGTCTTCTGTGCAAAAGGTTGTCTTGGATTCTTTGCTTGTGCATCTGGGACTGCACTTCCCCCCACTACCACGTGGTGACCTTCCCCCTTCATCCATGCTTGGCCTCTCTTTGGTATTCACAACAAGACCTCCTTGCTTTGAAAACCATCATGGTGACAGAAGCCCCAAGGCAAATCCTGCTGTCTGCAGTCAGGGGAGTGCTGCAAAGCAGGCTACTTCCCAGGGGGGACCCCGCAAACTGCCTCTCCTCAGCCCCCAGAGCTTTCTCTTTGGCAGCCAGCGTTTATCAGGGGAGAACCTGCTGTGCAGCTCTTAGTCCTACAGAGATCCGGATGTCTTAAATTTCCAAGGAAGGGGAGAGTGTCAAGCATTCTAAGGAGGAGGGAGAGAGGGATGGCCTGCTGTTCAGTGTGGGCACTGAAATCTGTCACATGTCCAGTGCTAATGAACTTAACTTTATTCTCTGCACATGATGTGAAAGCAGCTCAGCTCATTATACCTGCCCAACTAATTCAGTTGTCTAAATTGCCTTGCATTTTAGAAAGGGTTCCTGGTAACCTTAAGTGGGACCAAGTAAGATGTGATATGGGAAATTGTAAAATGGGCTCCTCAGCCTAGAAAAAAGGTGCTCAAAGGTGGACATGATTGAGATGTACAAAAGTATGCAGGGGATGGTTAGAGTGGATAGAGGGATGTTTTTTTTCCCCTATCACACAACACCAGAACCAGGGCACAGCCACTAAAATTGAGTGTCGGGAGAGTTACAACAGTCAAAAGAAAATATTTCTTTACCCAATGTGTCGTCAGTCTGTGGAACTCCTTGCCACATGATGTGGTGATGCAATCTGGCCTAGATGCCGAAACACTTCCCAGCCCTTTTCTGCCCTACCCACACCTCCCCTCCACCCGGCAGTGCACTTATCCTGGTTGGCAGGTGACACTCCTTTGCCGGTGGAGGCCTGGTGGTGCAGGCCTAACCGCCAGCAGCACTGGCCTCTGTGAGGTTGCAATGTGCTTGGCAGCTCATTTGCGACTGTGTGTGTTCCTGTTCCAACAACTGTAGCCGGCATAGGATCGGGCCCTTAATGTCAATTACCATATTTTTCGCTTCATAAGACGCACTTTTCCCCCCCAAAAAAGTGGGGGGGAAAGTGTGTGCGTCTTATGGAGCGAATACTGCAAAAAAGAGTGCACGTTGGGGACCTTAATGAAGGGGGGATCTTCATGCCAGTTTATGATCCCATTCACCCTAATAAAGGGAGGGATGTTCATGCCAGTTTATGATCCTGTTCACCCTAAGAAGGGGGGATCTTCATGCCAGTCTATGATCCCATTCACCCTAATAAAGGGAGGGATCTTCATGCCAGTTCATGATCCCATTCACCCTAATAAAGGGAGGGATCTTCATGCCAGTTTATGATCCCATTCACCCTAATAAAGGGAGGGATCTTCATGCCAGTCTATGATCCCATTCACCCTAATAAAGGGAGGGGTCTTCATGCCAGTTCATGATCCCGTTCACCCTAAGAAGGGGGGGATCTTCATGCCAGTTTATGATCCCATTCACCCTAATAAAGGGAGGGATCTTCATGCCAGTTCATGATCCCATTCACCCTAATAAAGGGGGGTATCTTCATGCCAGTTTATGCTCACATTCAAAAAATGTCATTCAAAAAATGTGGCATTAGCAATGCCTTAGATGAAAGTGAAGAAGGTATCTTATATGAAGACAGCGAAGAAAGTGATGTCAGTGATTGTGAGCAAATGAGCTTCATAAATTCTGACTCTAGCGATGATGAGTTCTTGGGGTTTCCAGAAAACCAGAGTACTCAAACCTTTAAGTCTCTCCATTTGTTAATGACAGTGATAATGGTTCTTAATGCCACTGTTGACTGCTGTTCACTTTACATGGTTCAAATGTTATTCTGTTATAGTTTATTAAATATTTTATTACACTATTTGGTTCAGAATATTTTTTTTCCCTGTTTTCCTCCTCTAAAAAATAGGTGCGTCTTATGGTCAGGTGCGTCTTATGGAGCGAAAAATACAGTAAATATGCCCCGCATGGGATCTTTGTCCCACATCCCCGGCTATCTTGAGGTATCACGGATCAAGTATCACGGATCGTGTGTTGTTGTCGTGTGTTTTTTTTTTTTTTCCAGAACAAACAGACAGAACAAACAGAACAATTTTCTACATGGCATTAAATTTGTTTTGAGCATGGGAAAACAGCCGCTCCGCTTGATGAGCTTTTAAATCATCGGTTGCAATGCCCTTCCTTTTGCGGCAAAGCTGTGTGATGGGGGGGATGGAGCGAGGGGTTAAAAGGGAAAACAGCTGCACAGATGATAAAAAGCGAGGCAAGCGAATGGTGAGGCAGATTAATAACACTTAGAACTTAATGGCACTTGGAATGTGCAAAAAGCTCTGCCAACACCAGCTAATTAGTTTGCTTCTCTTCTCCCCCCTCCCCCCCGGTTGTTTTCCACCCTCTGCCCTGACCACTGCTCAAGAAAAGGAACCAGCAGAGAGCATCATGTGTGATGCTGCAGTAGGTCCATTGTGTTACTATGGGCGCAATCCTAACCAACTTTTGAGCACTGACTTCACCCCAATGCAGCCCCAAGGTAAGGTGACAAACATGCCCTTACCTTGAGGAGGCCCCCTTGACTGCCTCCCCACTGCAGGTTGCAGGTATGCCACATTGGCACAGCTGTGTCAGTGCTAGAAGTTTGGTTCGGATTGCGGCCTACAATACTTTAAGATATTTAGAGAATCCTTATTCAAAAAGGACATAGTGGAAATGGAAAAGGTGCAAAAGAGAGCGACTAAGATGATGACTGGGCTGGGGCACCTTCCTTATGAGGAAAGGCTACGGCGTTTGGGCCTCTTCAGCCTAGAAAAGAGACGCTTGAGGGGGGACATGATTGAGACATACAAAATTATGCAGGGGATGGACAGAGTGGATAGGGAGATGCTCTTTACACTCTCACATAACACCAGAACCAGGGGACATCCACTAGAATTGAGTGTTGGGAGGGTTAGAACAGACAAAAGAAAATCTTTCTTTACTCAGCATGTGGTTGGTCTGTGGAACTCCTTGCCACAGGACGTGGTGATGGCGTCTGGCCTGGACGCCTTTAAAAGGGGATTGGACAGGTTTCTGGAGGAAAAATCCATCACGGGTTGCAAGCCATGATGTGCAACCTCCTGATTTTAGAAATGGGCTATGTCAGAATGCCAGATGCAAGGGAGGGCACCAGGATGAGGTCTCTTGTTATCTGGTGTGCTCCCTGGGGCATTTGGTGGGCCGCTGTGAGATACAGGAAGCTGGACTAGATGGGCCTATGGCCTGATCCAATGGGGCTGTTCTTATGTTCTTATTTCACTCGTTTATCCTGCCCTTCCTCCAAAGGGTTGTGCCTTTATAATGGAGAAGTGCTTTCAGCATGAGTGTTTTTGTCAATCTTCCTTATCTGAAGAGCCCAAAGTGCAGGCAAGTAGCCTGCATGCTACAGAGAGTCATCCTCTAGTGCAGCCATTTTCAACCACTGTGCTGTGGCACACTGGTGTGTCGCAGACGGTCTGCAGGTGTGCCACAGGAATTTGGGGAAATATCATTTGTTAGTAGGGCTACTGGGGGATGAGAGCCACTATTGTCAGTGTGTTATGCCTTGTCAATTGTCAAAAAAACTGATGGTGTGCCTTGACAATTTTAGTGTCTTGTCAGTGTGTCATGAGATTAAAAAGGTTGAAAATCACTGCTCTAGTGTGCAAGCCTTCATGTTCAGCTAAAGAAGGTGGTTAATCAAGAAGCACCCTGAGCTTCTACATAAAAAAGAGATACAGTAATGGGCATGTAGGAGGCATGTGGGGGCAATATCTATACAGGTACCTCTCTGTATCCACGGTTCTGAATCTATGGGTGGTGGTGGAACAGAACCCCTATGGATACAAGAGCCTGCCTGTATTTGGGAAGCTGACATTTCCAGTCTCCTTGGGACACGACAGCATTTGCTCCCAGAAGGAGTTCTGAACCATGAGCTTGTGCGTTGCCACTAGCCGTTCTATTATAAACGACCGTTCCCTTGCACTTCATTTGCTGCATGCAAGTGCTGTATTTAGAGGCAGCCCCCATGGTGGGTGAGAAAGAGGGAGAGGGATTCAGCCAGGGCTCTGGCATCGCACACAGAGGAGGCCCAGCACATGACGGCTAAAGAACTGAAGGGCAACGTGGCTATTTGAAAGTTACCCAGGGGAAGATTAAAACATCCTGTTGAATGCCTGGGACAAAAGGCGGCCTGCAGAGAGAGCCAATGAATCAGGCAGCTCACCCTGTGAATGGGGGGAAAAACTGGTAGCCCTGCGTGTGTCCAGCACTTAATTGTAGTGAGTGCTTTTCCTACTTTGGTGCTCAAGCATTGGTTGATCAGTGCGCAGTGTGGTGGGATGCTGATGTGTCAGCAGCACTGAAGAGAGTGTCTGACGGAGAGCGAAACCCTCTAGATGTCACGGTAGGAATCTTCGGTGAACGTCACTGAGACGTTCTCTCACTGGGGTGAGAGCAGGCACTGAGAGAAAGCTGCTTGAAGGACTCCCCCTTGGGATTTTTCTTTGGGTGTCTTCTCAAACTGCACTCTTCAGAAAGGCTTGTTTATGCTCTCAGTCCCTGGGACAGGAGCTCATTTATCACCTGACAACTTCCTGGTTCAATGGTACTTTGGAGGCTGAAGGGCAGTCATCAACTCATGACCGGATCAAGGGGCCATGACTCACTTTTCCTTCCATCCTGATCTACAAATTAAATGTCTTGCTGCGTTCTCATTTATTTTGTGGAGATGGATGGGCATTGCATGTGTGGCCGTCTGCTCTGGGTCATAAGCAGTCAGTGGGATCAGGGCTGCCTTTGCCAGAAAGCTCCAATAGCCAGTGACCTAAAATTTAAGGGGCACTGAGGAACGGTCTGTCCAAAGACAGAGTCATTTGGTGGCTGGGGTAAGAACATAAGAACAGCCCCAATGGATCAGGCCATAGACCCATCTAGTCCAGCTTCCTGTATCTCACAGCAGCCCCACCAGATGCCCCAGGGTGAAGGCATACCCTTCATACCCAGGGATAAGGACATACCCTCCTATCCACAGGGGATTCATTCCACAGATCCCCCCACGGATATGGGGATGCTTGTATTATTAGCGACCCTATTCTAAGCAAGAAATAGCACCCTCTTTCTTAGCAAGAAACACTTGCCGGTAAGCATTTTAAAAATGCCATTTCTGCCCAATGTTGCATGTACACAACAGGGATCAAATGTGTGCACCTGTGGGCTGGGTAAAAAAGGGTTATTAATGGGGGTGGGAGAGAGGCAATTGAAACTGTGGATATGGGATCCATGCCTGTATCAGTCCAAGGGTTACAGCATGTGGGGAAGTGAGAGATGGACAAGGAAACCGAGCATGCTGGGTAAATGAGCTAAATGGGCAAAAGACCCAGGCATGACCTGGAAACCTTGATAACCGAACCTGGTCACATTTGTCTTGGAGCAAAGCTCCTCACCGTCATTATCTTGATGTTTTCCTGAAGACAACCCTGTAGGGTGAGCAGGTATTATCATCACCATGTTACAGATGGGGAAGACTGAGGCTACAAGGGACTAACTTTTCCAAGGCCACTCCATGGGTTCATGCCAGAGATGAGATTCAAAACTGGGGAGGTCCAAATTTGGTCATGATTGAGACATAAAAATTATGCAGGGGATGGACAGAGTGGATAGAGAGATGCTCTTTACACTCTCACATAATACCAGAACCAAGGGACATCCACTAAAATTGAGCGTTGGGAGGGTTAGGACAGACACAAGAAAATATTTCTTTACTCAGCGTGTGGTTGGTCTGTGGAACTCCTTGCCGCAGGATGGGGTGATGGCCTCTGGCCTGGACGCCTTTAAAAGGGGATTGGACAAGTTTCTGGAGGAAAAATCCATTACGGGTTACAAGCCATGATGTGTATGTGCAACCTCCTGATTTTAGAAATGGGCTATGTCAGAATGCCAATGCAAGGGAGGGCACCAGGATGCAGGTCTCTTGTTATCTGGTGTGCTCCCTGGGGCATTTGGTGGGCCGCTGTGAGATACAGGAAGCTGGACCAGATGGGCCTATGGCCTGATCCAGTGGGGCTGTTCTTATGTTCTTAACTACAATTCCCAGGAGGCCTTGCAGGTCACTTGTTATCTGGTGTGCTCCCTGGGGCATTTGGTGGGCCGCTGTGAGATACAGGAAACTGGACTAGATGGGCCTATGGCCTGATCCAGTGGGGCTGTTCTTATGTTCTTATGCAGCTCAGACTCAAAGTCACTGGGCTGCTGCACCATGTGAAACATTCTGCATACATAGAAAGCACTATAGAAACGCTGTGTGGTGTTTGTGAAAGCATGCTGTTAGTGCATGAGCCAGGAGGTCCCTGGTCCAGTTCTCATGGTGATGCTTTGCTGGGTATTGCCAACTCTGAAGCCAGTCTTTTGGAATGCTGAAATCCTCCCAATTAGCGATGCCAGGGGTCTGGCGTTTCTGCAGAGTGGGGAGAAACGGCTCTGTGTTCCTGCATATCTCAAAGGGCCCCTCCCCCTTTTAATGTCAAAGGACTCAATTAATATTTGCCAAGAATTAACTGAGATTTTACTGTCCATCCTAAGAGCTTTAGGAACTTAGCTTTCAATTTATGATAATTGCTTTTGATGACAATGAGACATGGGCCCTGGGCAAGGCAGAAGGGGGGGGGGGGAAATCCCGCAACCTGGATCAAAATTGGGTGGCATTTAGATCTAGCCTTTTCTTCTTTCCCCCTTGAGCTTCTGTAATTAAAAAGACTTTTTGTGCATATAGAGAAGGTTTACTTGTTTGAGCTTCTGTTCTTGGCAGCCAAGGGGAATTTCCTGAACACTTTAGGGACATGCATTCCTTGCAAGGACCTGCCGGTGCATTCCCTGGCTCCTTCATTTACTCCCCTGCAAAAGCTGTGAGTGATGGCTTGGAGGGTGTGTCTGTTTACCTTTTCTTGTTGGCATGCATGCTTTGCAAACAGGGGCACCTCCCATGCCATCACTCCCATGCCATCATGCCACTGCCTTTGCAAGGGGGTGAATGAAGGAGCCCCAGAGATAAAGCCATCATACAAATCATGCCACCCTGGAATATTTCTGCAAACCTTGAAGGCTTGCAATTAACACTCGCTTTTGAAGTAAGTAGAGGGAAGATTTGTTCATGCTTATCATAGTTTCATTGGTGTGATTTGTTGCAAATTTGGGATAATTAAGTCCAAGGGGACAATATGATAGATTGCGAGTGTGGTTGGGTGACAGGCTGTGTATGCCAGCAATCAATTAGCTTTTGACATTATTTTCCCTGTAGAGCAGTTTTTTTTTTAGGGGGGGATTTCAGAAGTGTTCCCCTTCCTCCTCCTCCCACAACAAAAACATCTGTAAACACAATGGTTTTCAGGTAGTGTGACCCAAGGGCTCTGCCATTCCATTTGGCGTGTGGCAAATTGGGCAGGAAGTTTTGCCTCCCAAGTCGAGCTCTACACAGCCACTTCCAGAAGCTTGGCAACCCAATCAAAACACCTTTATTGGCATAAAAAACATGTAAACCAAATTACAACAGTCTCTAAAAGAATATAAACTTATGAGTAAGCTTGGCAACCCGGGACTTTGGTGATGACATCATTGCTGAATGTCCATCTCCTTTGTCCGAAAATGTGGCCAACTCCAGCTTTAAATTGTTTCTCAAAACAATTTAAATACAGCCTCAGTGTTTCTCAAACTTTTTTTTTAGCAACGGGACCCAGTTTTCAAAATGGCAATCTGTCGGGGGCCACCGGAAGTGGTGTTGTTAACTTGGAAGCTACGTCATCAGTCTAGGCTCCAGACTCATGCTACGGTCATCCAAAGGCCCCATGACACAGCACACTCATGCTGTTATTTTGCATAGCTTAGAATTCAAACATTCTGGCTCAGAAGTCAAAGCAGAAGGAAGACTTGAATCCTTCTCCAACCGCACAATTTCCCCCCCTTTCCAGCGTCCCATTTTCCCACCGATTCAGGGCAAAGCACCAGGTTCCTCTCCCACTAGGAACTCACCCTGCCCAGCAGCTCTGTATCCTCTATTTCCAGCTCTGTATTTTCAGTGGTGGTTGAGCTGGGTGCTACATAGCCCACCTGGTGGGTCTTGCCCCACAGTTGAGAAACGCTGAATTATTGCGTTCATTCCAATTCTACCAAGGACAAAATAATGGGGCTCTAAGGAAAGCTAATTAGCAGGAGGCAAGAGACAAGATCCTTAGAAGGAGAAAAGGCAGGGCAAAGTCTTGAGGGCTGGGGGGGGGGGGGTTAATTGTGTTCCTTGAGCCCAAGGAAGCCTATATGAAATCTCAATCTTCCTATAACACATTAAAAGATAGAACAAGCCCCCCCCCCACACACACACGCACAAGAAGAGGCAGAGACTGCAATCCTAACTTTACTTTCCTGGGACTAAGTGCCATTGAACACAACAGGACTTACTTCTGAGTAGAGCTGGTTAGGATTGTGCCCAGAGACACTCACTATTCTTACAGCCAATGTGACTGCACAAGGCAAAATGATGAGAGGTAGAAGGGGTTTGCAGAATTATTGGCCTTGGGCTGTGCCTCCAACCAAGGTTGCCTGCCCCTTCTGTGTGGCTTAAGATTGTGGCATTGCAGGGGTCGTGGCATCCAAGTGCCAGCTGAGGGCGAGAGGGGTCGCAGAAGGGGGAAGCGGGCCCTTCACATGCAAGCATGGCTGTAGTCGTTGGAGGCAGCCAGTGGGACAGCTATGATAGTTAAAGCAAACACCGTGCGCTTGAGGAAGTGTACCTTTGAGTTCCAGTGGCTGAGGTCCCATAGAGGAAGGCCTTCACCTTCCTGCCCAAGGAACCTCCAGAGCCGTGGGATGAGAATCAAAAGGTTGAACAAGATGGATTTGGTCTGATTGATTGAGGCCGTTTTAATGTTTTGTGACTCTCCCTGTCTCGTTCTTGCCATCACTGCTGCTGTTTCTTGACTGGCAGGGAGGAGCCAAAAAGGGGGGGGTTTGCACTGGTGCTTTTACGTTAAATTGCCACTTAAGCACCCACAAACACACACTCCCCAGCTGCTGTTTTAGAGTTCAATGCAGTTTGACTGGGAATTTCGCTAATACACTGTTGGCAATGGCGGGTTTGCAAGTGTGTGCGGAATCACTGGCAGTAAATGCTCCAGTCAAACTCCAAGAGGATTTTTAATGGCCTTTTATTGATGGAAAGAGGAGGAAAAGTTCATCTACTCTGTGGCTAATTTTGGCCAATTTCTGCAAAATGAGACTGCGGCTGGGAGCGGAGGAACGGCTTAGAAGTTACGCCACTAGTAAACCGATTAACATATTGCGCCTCTTTCTGCATTTGCAAAAAAGCGTCTTTGTGAGGCTGCTCGAAGCGTCTGTCGTTTCAGGCTAATTGGCCAAAGGACAGTATCAGATGGCTTGGAAGGAAGCTCTTTTCTATGGGCAAGGTTGACTTTTTAAAAATTTAAGGGAGTAAGGCACAAACCATCACCGCTGTGGGTGGTAACCTAGTGAGACCCTCCCAGTTGTCTGCTTCCGCTTCTAAAGAAAAGAAGTCACAACAAATTGCCTTCCTGGAGTCTGTGGATAAACATTAATTTGGACTGTGTAGATTCCAGCCTGAGGAGCAGATGGGACGCTGCGTCGTAGTTACTGGAAGCGGAGCAGATGGGGCTGGGGACGAGGGATGGCGCGGGGGCGACCAGCACACAGCAACAGAATGTGCACTTTGCACGTTGACACTCCCATGTTTGTCCTTGTCTCTCCGTTTGCACAATCTCGGGTCTCAGCGCTGGCAAAACGAAGACTGTGGCCATGAGCCTGTTGGGGCACTGCTGTCAGGCAGCATGTATAGCACTGGTGAGCTACACTGCTTGACTCGGAGTGCAATCCTAACCAACTTTCCAGCACTGGCATAGGCTGTGCCACTGGGGCACGTGCTTCATCCTGCAGTTAGGGGCAGTCATGGAGGCCTCCTCAAGGTAAGGCAATGTTTGTTTCCTTCCTTCGGAGTTGCATTGCCCTTAAGTCAGCGCTGGAAAGTTAGGATTGCGGCCTCAGAGTCTCTCCTTTGCCAAGAAGAAGGAAGTGCGTCTTAAACAGAAGGCAGGAGACCACAAGTTGCTTGCTGCTGGAATTGACACCCTTGTGGCAAGATCCCTGTCTCTGCCTCTTCATTTAGCATGACTCCTCATGTGCCCATGAGTTTCCCTGACCCAGCTACCACCAAATGACAAAGAGCAGGGGGCAGAGAAACTCACATAGTGGCAGTCAGGATTTATGCAGCAAACGGAGCCAAACATTGTCTGCAAGAAGTGTGAGACACTACAGGGATGCCAGTCTCCCATGGCCACTGCAAAAGCTTCATCCAGCACTCCCGGTTACTGGGTCACCATGAGATGTTAATGGGGATGGCTGTGTGGCTCCTACATGGTGGCGCAAAGGCTGTGTACACATTCACGGGGGTACATGACAGCTGTCCTTGTCCACGGTGTACACATTTAATTTTTGTTCAGCCCTGTTGTTATCTCTAGTCAAACAGCATTTGCAGGTTTTCAGGGACTTCAGAAACCTGCTTTGCCTATTTACAGTGAGGCAGAACAAACATTAGTGTAGCTGCTGTGAGGACTGATGGCTCCCTCATGCTGCCTTTGCATCTCTGGGGGAAAAACGAACAAAACAAAAACATCCATCAGTACACAGCCCTGTATGCAGGTTCTTCACTTAGATATCTCTCCCAGGGTCCCTTCTCATGTTCCCTTTGTGGCATGGAAGCAGCCTGCCAGGTGGGACATACACGAGAAGCTTGCAGCAACATGCTGTTCCCACAGCAGCATTGTTCCGGGTTCCAGAACAGGCAATGGTTGGCAACCGTCAGTCTCGAAAGACTATGGTATAAGCCTACAGCACCCGGTATTCCCAGGCGGTCTCCCATCCAAGAACTAACCAGGCCTGACCCTGCTTAGCTTCCAAGATCAGATGAGATTGGGCATGTGCAGGGTAATACCAGTATGGGAAAGTGTTGAAACACCCCCACAGTGCTGTAGTTCTCTGCCTTGTCCTGCCTAGAATTGGACCTCAAGTCTTCTGCATTCCAGGTAAGGGCTCTACCACTGAACTACAACCTGTTCTAACAGTACCTTTCTGAAATATATTGCCTGTCCCAGATACTTTTCTGCCACATCAAATGCCCCAAAGTGAAGCATTGGGAGTGAAACCAAATCAAACCATGGGTGTTTTTTTTTTGGGGGGGGGGGGGCAGTTATTTATTTACAATTGGACCTCAGTATCTGTGGATCATTTTGAATCTGCAGGTGGGGTCCATCTCCCATGGATGGGAGACTTTCTGAGGCCTTGTGCAACCTCCCCAAGTCTCAGAAAGCCTCCAAAGGCCTCCTGGAGGTCTTAGAAAGGCATGTCCAGTTTTTGCTTCCAGTCATGTCCGGAACGTCAGGTGAGGCACTCCAGCATAGGTTAGGAACCTGACACTTGAGTCAGACCAATGGGTTTTGAACCCGCAGATAAAGGATCACCTGTATTACTTATTTTTTCACATTTTTATAGCACCCTCTCTCCTTCAGCATGGTATACATAGTTCTCCTCCTTTTGGCCTCACAACACCCCTGTGAGGTAGATGAGTCTGAGAGAGTGTGACTGGCCCAAGGTCCTCTAGGAAGCTGCATGACTGAGCAGGGACCTGAACCTGGATCTTCCAAATTTAAGTCTGACTTCTGAGCGACTAAACTATCCTGGCTGTCAGGATTCTCCTTCCTTTCCACTTGGGGAGTACTCAAGGTAGTTTTTGATCAGACTACAAATGCAGTTCAGGAAAAGGGTCCACAATAGCACCCACTTGCAAAACTCTCAACAGCCATGCAGGCACCTCCTTGGTTGGATGAACTTGGCACCCCTGAAGGCAAGTGGTTCATTGCCCCCTGCTTGCAGATTTATTGTCAGGGAAACTGTTCTCATCAGGCACTTCAAGGTCAGTGGAGAGAAACCGGCAGTAAATACTTTGGCTTTGCAGAGAGAGGGGTGGTGTTTGCCTTAGTCTGGGCCTGGCAGGCCACTTAAAGCAAATAAATGAATGCTGATCTCCGTGTATGTATTGATCCTGGTTTTTGTATGGATCAGGTCCCCTTGCGCCTAAAAAAGCACCTCAGTGCATTAGTATATTCACAGGCCTTCCTGGGTATGCTCAGATTTTAACACGGTCTCTCCCAGTGTTTCTCAAACTGTGGGTCGGCACCCACTAAGTGGGTCGCGAGCCAATTTCTGGTGGGCCCCCATTCATTTCAATATTTCATTTTTAATGTATTTGATTTGATGCTCCCATACTATGTGACTGCATTTGGGGAAATGTGACAGACTTGTACTTTTAACAAGCTACTATGTATATTCTTTTAACAAAGATAGTCAATGGGACTTACTTCTGGGTAAGTGTGGGTAGGACTGCAGCCTACAATTGTTAAGAATTTCCCTGCTTGACGATGCCACTTCCGGTCATGACATAACTGCTGGTGGGTCCTGACAGATTCTCATTCTAAAAAGCGGGTCCTGGTGCTAAATGTGTGAGAACCACTGGTCTCTCCTCATCCGTTTGTCTGTCATTGCATCCCCCCTTTCCTTCCTTTTCCTTGTAAATGTTCCTTGAGATTGCAGAATTTCAGGTGGGGTCTCGCCATTGCTAATTTTATGTTTGTATGTCTCCCTATTTGAAAATACCTGGGTCAGTACTCTGATCTCCCCCCCCCACCACTTCTACATGACTTGATGCCCACAAACAGAGGGCAGTGATGTCACAATATCACATGACATTGTGATGTCATTTACAGATTCTTCCCAGAGGAGGGGGTGCTGGTGGCTTTGCACCCTTTTCCTTCTCCAGTGGAGGCTCCCCTTTGAAGAAGAAACCGGGGACAGGAAACCACCAGCAAAACTAGGGAGCCTTATAGGAAGTCATGCACCCCACTTGGCACAGCACCTGCGGCAGGTGCCCCTCAGGCTCCACCCTAGTTACGCTTCTGCCCTACACTCATGGGCCACAAGTACATGTTGACAGAGCACCACACATAAGAACATAAGAACCGCCCCACTGGATCAGGCCATAGGCCCATCTAGTCCAGCTTCCTGTATCTCACAGTGGCCCACCAAATGCCCCACGGAGCACACCAGATAACAAGATACCTGCAAGGCTTCCTGGGAATTGTAGTTAAGAACATAAGAACAGCCCCACTGGATCAGGCCATAGGCCCATCTAGTCCAGCTTCCTGTATCTCACAGCGGCCCACCAAATGCCCCAGGGAGCACCCCAGATAACAAGAGACCTACATCCTGGTGCCCTCCCTTGCATCTGGCATTCTGACATAGTCCACCTCCAAAATCAGGAGGTTGCGTGCACACATCATGGCTTGTACCCCGTAATGGATTTTTCCTTCAGAAACTTGTCCAGTCCCCTTTTAAAGGCATCCAGGCCAGACGCCATCACCACATCCTGTGACAAGGATCCACAGACCAACCACATGCTGAGTAAAGAAATATTTTCTTTTGTCTGTCCTAACTCTCCCATCACTCAATTTGAGTGGATGTCCCCTGGTTCTGGTGTTAAGTGAGAGCGTAAAGAGCATCTCCCTATCCACTCTGTCCATCCCCTGCATAATTTTGTATGTCTCAATCATGTCTCCCCTCAGGCGTCTCTTTTCTAGGCTGACACAAAAAGAACCTATTTGTGTGTGTGTGTGTGTGTGTGTGTGTGTGTGTGTGTAGGATTCAATACATTTTCCTGGGCAGCTCTCAGCTTGTCTGTTTCAGTTTCACTCCTGACTACCATCAGGTCCTGACCCACTGGTGGGTCCTGACCCACACTTTGGGAAACAACTGGTTTAGGAGCTAGTTAAGGTATGATGCTTGCCTGTGTGAGATTGAGAAGATATGTAGTGAGTTGTTTTTTTTTGGGGGGGGGGGGGAGGTTTAAATCTCTGGCCCTCCTGGTGCAGTGGCTGTATAGGAGCAGTGATGACAGTCATTTGTAATAGAAAGCGCTGACACAGCCATAACTCTGCTGGTTGGGAACGGATCAAACTACACACAGCCTCCATTAGAGGAGTGGCAGGGGGCTGACTTGGAGAGGCGGTTTAAGGCCAGCTGAAGCTCCCTCTTCTCTCCTGCTGTTGTAATTTGCGTTCTCTTTGAACAATAAATTCAGGCAGGCGGTTTTTTATCGCCTTTGTTGTTTCCCCATTTTGAGGCATACTTAGCTTTTTAAAAAAAAAAATCCTGAAATATCACTAAAGTTAATCACAGACCTTTCTCTAAAATTTAACACATCTGCCTAGGGAATCTTAATCGCATTAGTCTTTGTTCAAGGGATGTTTTTGACCTTCAAATATGAAAAAGGGAAGGGATGCACATGGCTTTCAGAGACATTAATGTCTCGCCACCCCACCTAGGAGTTGGAATGAACCTCTTGGAAAGCTTTATATTGGAAGCAGCATCTAGTGTCTCACACCTTTTTCGCCTCCAAGTGGAGGGGGTGCATGGCTGTCCTGGAACATGGAGGGTAAATAAAGTTTGGTTTGGTCTCAGGAGGCTGATGGAGTTTCCCTTTCTCTCTGATTGCTTAGGACCCAGTCTTGCTGGCCCCTTGATCCAAATTCCCAGGTTTAAAATACTCCACAGGGGAGGTGAGGCACCTTCAAGGTTATAGATGGTTGCCAGGCCCTATTAATGGATTGTGTCTGAAAACCATATGGTTTCTCAGTGCCCAGCATCACCTCCTTCAAATGCACCCACACAAAGCATTTCAAAACCAGAGAGAACCATCACACCACATGATCCTCTCCTCACATCTAGGATGTGGCATACAGCGTCCACTTACGGATCTCTGTGGAGGAGTGTGAAGGAATGCAGAGGAGTTGGCTGGCAAAAATGGACAGCATCTTGAGACTTGATTTGCAGCTGTCTGTGAAAGTTTTCAGAACACAAGAACTCGCAAAGCCAGGATGGCGACAGTTCTACTACGAAGGAATGGAGGGTTCCATGAGTCTCTCTCATGGAACAGGACCTGCCAAAAGGCTATGGGAGGCAATGGGGTTTATGGTCAGCCTGCCTATGTAACTGCTGTGAATCTGTGAGCAAGGCATTATATCAATACTTAAGTAAGTAAGGGCGCAATCCTAACCCCTTATGTCAGTGCTTTCCAGCACTGACGTAAGGGCAATGCAGCTCCGAGGTAAGCGAACAAACTTTCCCTTACTTTGAGGAGGCCTCCGTGAGTGACACCCAACTGCAGGATGCAGCACACATCCCATTGGCATCGCTATGCCAGTGCTGGAAAGCACTGACATAAGGGGTTAGGATTGTGCCCTAAGTAAAAGCCCAATCCTATCCAACTTTCCAGCACCAGTGCAGCCGCAATGCAGCCCCGTGGTAAGGGAACAAATGTTCCCATAACTTGAGGAGGCCTCGGTGACTTCCTCCCCACCACAGGATGCAGCTCATGCCCCACTGGCACAGTTGCACCGGCTCTGGAAAATTGGATGGGATTGGGTCCTAAGTAAGTAGAGGCCCAATCCTATCCTGGTTTCCAATGCCGGTGCAACTGCAGTGCAGCCCTGAGATAAGAGAACAAATGTTCCCTTGCCTGAGAAGACCTCTGTGACTGCCCTCCCCACTGCAAGATGCAGCACACACCCTGTTGGCATGACTGCATCAGTACTGGAAAGTAAATAAGGAAAGAAAAAGAAGGGGGGGACTGGAGAGGGAGCTTACTCAGGTGCAAGGACTGCCTGCTCAAAGGGAGGGGCAGATCCAGATACCTAAAGTTCTAGATGTTTCTGACGCATGAACAGAGAACCCCACATGCTGTGGTACAAAGGTTACCTAAAGAATGTTCATGACAGGTAAACCGCTGACTTGGGTGAAGATGTGAAGGCTGCATTTCTGTGTATGCTTTCCTGGGAGCAAGCCCCACCAAATTCAGTGGGACTTACTTCTGAGTAGACATGCATAGGATTGACCTGGAAGTCTCTTTGGCACCTTGGTGTGTCACCTATTAGCATGCTAGGTGGAAATGTCCCAGTGGCCCTTGGGAACACTGCATTTCCCAAAGTGACATTGGGGCCTTTCACGCTAACATGCAGCGACGTAGGATATTCCTGCGGATGGGTGAAGGGATAGACCTCCCTTCCCTCTCCTGTTTCTGGCCCAAGTGGACCCATTTAACAGGAAGGGGGAGTGGGCTGGACCTGGGTCAATGGGTGTCAATCACTAGAGCATGGTTAAGCCCTACACAGTGAAACATTCCAGGCTTTGTGATGCCCACCTGTTCTGTAAAGAACTGTGCTCTCCCCCTCCCACTTTTTGCCCCCCCCTCCATCTACCTGCTGGAGATCCAAATGAATCCATTTAGCCTGTCTCACTAAATTGAAAGAGGCATCGCTGCTGATTTTCTCCGGCAGAACTTAAAAGGTATTCTCTTTCCTCTTCTCTTTGCCTCTTAGCAACGGTAACAAAGGTTGCATTAAGCTGTATAAAAATGATATTATAGGATCTATTATAATGTCATTATCATTAGTTTGGAGTGTATGAAAAGCATGTGGAGCAGCTTTCCGCGCTTGAAGGGTTGTGTGTGAGAGAGTGAGTGAGTGACGAGCAGAGATGGTTCCAGTTGCAGAGGAAGCCTGGGGGGTCCTGGCTATAACGCGCACATCTAGACAGCGGCTGTGATCCAGTTCTCCAGTGCACAGGTTGGTCTGTGGAACTCCTTGCCACAGGATGTGGTGATGGCGTCTAGCCTGGATGCCTTTAAAAGGGGATTGGACAAGTTTCTGAAGGAAAAATCCATTACGGGGTACAAGCCATGATGTGTATGCGCAAGCTCCTGATTTTAGAAATGGGTTATGTCAGAATGCCAGATGCAAGGGAGGGCACCAGGATGAGGTCTCTTGTTATCTGGTGTGCTCCCTGGGGCATTTGGTGGGCCGCTGTGAGATACAGGAAACTGGGCGAGATGGGCCTATGGCCTGATCCAGTGGGGCTGTTCTTATGTTCTTATGTGCAGACAGTGAAGCACCATGTGAGCAATGGGTTACTTGTCCCACTCATGCCTCTGGGCCAAACTGCATTCAAAAACCTGTGACCCCAGATAAAATGGGGGGGGGGGAGAGAGGAAGTCACCTGCTGATACGTGCTGGCAAATCTCTCTGCCCTGCAGGTGGACTTTTTAAGTCCCCACCTGTCTGTGTCTGGACACGGTAAGTAAGCCTGGCTAAGTGAAAAGTGAAAACATCCTGAGAGGAGTGTTTTCCAGGAAGTTGTGGTACATGCCAAAAGGCTTCTGTGTCCCCTCTAGCCTGCCATTCCTCCCCTGCAAGTGCTCCCCATCCCTTAGTTTAGCTTAATGGTCTTCAACCCTTTTTGTTTGCCACAAGCCAAACCAACAAAGTATGAGGCTGGAGACTTAGTGCATATCCTGCCCCACTCCTGTTTCCCTCTACCCCTTGTGCCTTCACAACAACCCTGTGAGGTCGCAGCCTTAGCAGGTCCAGCCTTGAAAGCTACAGGATGAGACAGTGAGAAGAGGCTGTGCAGGATCATATCAATAACCCAGTTTTGATAAGGCAGCAGTACCATGATTGGATTGGATCCAAGCCCTCGCTTGCACAGGCTCTGAAAGGTTGCTGTGACCCCCCCCCCAAATGATACTTTGTGACCCCTCTGGGGTCACAACCCACAGGTTGAAGAACACTGGTTTAGCTGTTATCCCAGCAAACACAAGGTTGTGATCATGAGTCAAACAGGAGATTTGGTGAATTTGATTGTATGCATTGATTGATGATCGATTGATTGATTTTGGCCCATAGGAATACGCTTTTGCATGAGCTCACCCATCTCTAGTTCAGACTAGAATGGTTAGTTAGAATTAGAAAGAGAGAAGTCCTAGCTAGGTGTGGATCCTAGAAGGTGGTTCAGAAATGGCTGAGAGTAGTGTTTGTTCACTACTTAAGGATTCATCTTGGGGAAGAGCTACAACCCCTGGGGGCATCTAGTTCTCAGCAACATGACCTCAAAGCCGCACAAGACAAAAGCCAGGAAGGGACGGGGTGGGAGGGCATGTGGTGGTGCTCCAGAGTTTCACCCCTGTCCAACTGCTACTTCTCCAGACTTGGGCAGCCACAGAGGGTCTCCCCCCCATGCCTAGTTATGCAGTTCCAAACACAGGCTCCTCCACCACAGAAAACCTGCCCATTGCAGATGAGAGAGCAGGATGTTTTCAGGTGTGCATGCATCCAGGTCTCCCTAGCAGCTGCACATTGCAGAGGAGGGTCTGCAGAGGAGGTGGTGACCAAGCTGGCTTTCCAGGGAGGAGTGTCCTCCCTTTCTTGTTCTGTCATTGAGGACCCCCAGTGAACTTCAATGAAGTTTATGAGCTCCTTGGAGCACAGCATGAAAAGCAACCAGAGAGCAATGAATAGAAATTGGAAAGCACATTTTTGCTTTTGTATCAGTGTGCTGGAGCTTGGGAACCATGTCATGGAAGTCCTTGGAGATAAGGTTGCTTGCCTTGGTTCTCCCTTAAATTTTGGAGCAAACACTTTCCTTTTTAAAAGGCCAGTTTAGTCTTATTTCCCCCCTTTTACTTTTTTAGCAGCTGCAATCCGCAATAAAAAAAAATATCTCAGGCACTTACCCTTCTGCATTATGGCTAGAAATAGATTTTAATGGATGGAGACTGTCAGGCTGCTGGTGTCCCATTAGGGTGGTGTTTCCATGTTCTCGCTCAGTTTAGCATTCTGCCATGAAGACATAGTGTGAAATCGCTTTGTATTTTGGGTGTGTGTGTGTGTGTGTGTGTGTGTGTGTGTGTGTTTAGCTTAAAGCGACATCTAGTACAGCAAGCTGTTGTTGCGACTGTGATTCCTGTGTGTCGCCTCTCTCTCTCTCTCTCTCTCTCTCTCTCTCTCTGGTCAAGGTAAAATCACCACCATCCAGACTTATTGTTTTTGGCACTAGTACAGATGGTGTCAAGTTCCTGATAATAGGGAAACTGATAATAGGCACAGTGTGTGTGTGTGTGTGGGGGGGGGAGAAATATTCCCATGTATGCTTTGAGAGCTCAGTTCTAGGGAGTTCTGAGCAAAGCAGCTTTGAACCACCCCAGCCCTGGTTGGCAAGCTTCAGTCTCAAAAGACTACAGTATAAGCCTACAGCACCCGGTATTCCCTTTTGGTCTCCCATCCAAGTACTGACCAGGCCTGACCCTGCTTAGCTTCCAAGATCAGACGAGATCAGGCATGTGCAGGGTAACAGCCCTATTCTTAGCTGATTGTGCCAAAACCTGGGGCTGCTTGCCAGGTGAGCAGGAGACGGAGGGCTTAAGTCTGCCTGATGAATCATGAAACTGAAGACAATGAAAGTGCAATAAACGTTCCGTGAGAGGTCAGGGGCAGGGCCATAGCTCAGCAGTGGAGCTGCTTCTTTGATCTCGGGTCCCCTTTGGTCTCTGACAGCATCTCCAAGAATTGGTAGGAAAGGCCACTGCCAATCAGTGGACAGTATTGATCTCGATCAGGGGTCGCCAAGCCTTCAACTGCCAGGGCTCCACCACTCAGTCTTGCTTTGACGGAGCAGCAGAGCAATGATAGAGAATGCCTGATTTTGCTACATCGCCAAGAATGTTTATGGTGAGAGAAAAGTATCTCTAAGATGTGCAGCTGGGGAGTTCGGGGGTCTTGGTCTGGACTCTCTTCCCAGCTGTTGCTTCCTCAAGTGGAGGAAGGTGCATAGTGGTGCGTAAAGCGGGGGAAAGGGAGGAAGAGGTGGGGGACACGTGTAATAATGCCTCAGGTCAGCAGGCAGGCTGGAATGTGTTGGTGGGCTGGATATGAAATATGGACTGCAGTTTGGGGGTCCCAGCTGTAGACAGATCAGTATGCAGAACATAAGAAGAGTTCCTCTGGATCAGGCTAGAGCAACCCTAGTCGCAGTGACCCACCAGATGCTTCCGGGAGCACCCAAAACAACAAGAGACCTACATCTTGTTGCCACTCCCTTGCATCTGAGGTAACCCACTTCTAAAACCAGGATGTTGCAGAGATCCGTCACAGTTTGTGAGCTGTGATGGTGGTTTCTTCTATAAATCTGCCCAATCCCCTTTTAAAGGCATCTAAGGCCAGACACCACCTCCGCATTCTGTTGCAAGGAGTTGCACAGGATGAATTACATGCTGGGTAAAGGAACATCTCGTTTTATATGTTCTAACTGGGACTGGAGAGCCCATGCTTTGCATGGTTCAACCTTTGGCACCCCTGGGGTAGGACTTTAAAATGCCAATCTCCCCCACCTGAAGAACCAGAGGACTTTGGCCAGTTGGTATTTGTGCTGAACCAGTTGGTCTGACACCCTGGAAGGCCGCTTTCTGTGTGCTGTTGCTGCTTCCTCATGTGCTGGGTGTTCACTAGTTCTCCTGCATGCTTTGTGGTTTCATCTGTGCAAATGAACAATGTGTGGAGTGTCCCTCCCCTCCCCTCCCCAAAAGGAAGACAAGAAAAAGACACCCAGAATTGCAATTCGTTCTGCCATTAGGTTCTCGGTGCTGCTAAGAAAAAGCATTGCTGAGAGAGTCTGTCCGTCACCGTGAAATGTACTGTAGCTTTGCATCCTTTTCAGGGCATCCTCTTCAGATTTTTGTCCTGACTGTAATAAACCATCATCAGCTGCAACATTGTGTATTAGAAAGAATATATGGACCTCGGAAGAGCAGAATAATATGATTTTTGTGGTAGCGCACCATTCCCTCGTGCAGCACTCGTGAGTCCCCGTGGAGTTGTTGAAGGCCTGAATTCTTCCCACTTTATCCCATCTGAGTTGGCAGTAAGGAAGCTGTTAACTATATGATGAGGAGTCTGTTGGCCCATTTACTGCAGAGAACAGCCTTGGTGCGTTCAGCATCCTCTCTTGATGTTCTTAAGAAGCTCTAAGGCTCTAAAACCTGTTGTGTGTGTTGTTATTTGTACAAATGGGTCCTCTTTATCCACAAGTTTGGAACTTATAATTTTGACTCGACGCAGGTTTCCAACCTGTGCTGGAGGGTCTCATCGGACCTCCCAAACATGGCTGGAAACTCCTTTTGGTTACGTCCAGGAGACTTTCTGAGGCCTGGGGACACTGCATGCTGCCTCTCTAGGCCCCAGAAAGCCTTAGAAGGTCTTAGAAAGGCATTTGTAGTTTTCATGAAAAAGGTCTTTTCTAAGACCTCTGGGAGGCCTTTTGAGGTCTTAGAACAGCCATTTTCAACAACTGTGCCATGGCACACTGGTGTGCTGCGAATGGTCTGCAGGTGTGCCATGGGAGCTTGGCGGAGGGCCATTTATTAGTAGAGCCATTGGGGGATGTGAGCCCCCCCACCAGCAGCATGGTGTGCCTTGTCAATGGTCAAAAAAACCAGATGGTGCGCTTTGACCATTTAAGCGGTTTGTCAGTGTGCCATAAAAAGACAAAGGCTGAAAATCACTGCCTTGGAAGGTCTGCTGGAGCCTTCTGACAGACCCTTCCGGTTTTTGGTAAACTGCAAGTGACTGTCAGAAGGTCCAGCTGTGGATTTCATTATCCATGGATTTCGGTATGTATAGGGGCCTGGGAATGAACCTCCCATGGGTGCCAAGGACCTATTGTATTTAATTAGTACTTTGTTATGCCTTTCCCTTTCTCCAGTGAGCTCAGGAGTTCCAAGGGACTTAGTTCTTTCCACTCTTATTTTATCCTCATAAGAAGAGACAGGCTGGAGGCCAAAGGCCCATTTAGTCCAGCATCTCACAGTGGCCCACCAGATGCCTCAAGGAACACACAAGTCAACAAGAGACCTGTATCCTGGTACCCTCCCTTGCATGTGGCATTCTGAGGTAGCCTAATTCTAAAACCAGGAGGTTGCACATACCCATCAAGGCTTGTAACCTGTGATGGACTTCTGCAGAAATTTGTCCAATCCCCTTTTAAAGGCGTCCAGGCCAGATGCCGTCACCACATCCTGTGGCAAGGAGTTCCACAGACTAATTACATGCTAGGTAAACAAATATTTTATTTCATCTGTCCTAACTCTAAACTTTTGTGGATGTCCCTAAAACTGAGTGTTGGGTGAGTTAGGACAGCGTTAGAAAGTCCGTCACAGGTTACAAGCCATGATGGGTATGTGTAACCTCCTGATTTTAGAAATATGTCCTCCCAATAATCATGTGAGGAAGGCTGGGGGGGGGCCTGCATCTAATCCCCCCTCCTATTATATAAGTTCTAGTAGGCCTTACCCATGCCAAAGTAGTGTGCCTCTGTGTTCTGCATTTTCCTGACAATTATTGGGGTGGGAGGGGAAAGAGGCTGGGGAAAAATTCAGAATGCATTATGATGGCAGCACACAAGGTGAATCCCACTTTTTAACTTGGGGCCCAATCCTAACTGGGGTTACAGGAGCGAAACAGTGGTTCCGCTGTTGTCAGTGGGCACACAATGGCATGCGCAGTGTGCCACCAACCGCCATTTCAGAACCACTGCTACAGCAAATGGCAACAGTATCAGAGCCTGCTGCGGTTCCTGGCAGGTAAACTGGTAAAGGAGAGGGGCTGTGGATGGAACCAGGTAGTGTATGGGTAGGAAGAGGGTGGGCAGAAGTGGAATGGGGGAGGGGGTGGATCCTGTGGACACCCATGTGTGCCAGGGTCTTATACCCGTTCCTTTCCCCTTACTCTCCTTGGACTTGCTCCAGCAAAATGGCTGGTACACGTCTGAAGAGACCCACTGGGGCAACTGAGGCTTGTCCCAGTATAAGGGGACAAAAGTTCCCTTATCTTGAGAAGGCCTCTGGGACTGCCGCACCCCTGCAGGATGCAAATACCCCACTGGTGTGGCTGCGTCAGCAGGGGAAAGTAGTGAGGTTTGGGCTGCTATTTAGGCAGTTATGCTACCTGCACTTGCATGGGTGTAAGTCCGGTTGATCTCAGGTGGACGTCCTTCTGAGTGACCATGCACAGAATTTGGTCTTCAGCATAGCAGTCCAGTTCACCATGAAGAACAACTCAGCTCACTACAATCCACTAAAACTCAGTGTCGGTTAAGATGTAGAGCAGAGGTGCTCAAACTTTCAACTTTAGGGATGCTGGACCTTTAACAAGTGTATAGAAGAGAGAATTGCAGCAGGTGCAACTTGTCATCCCACAGATGACAAGCTGCACCTGCTGAAATTCTCACTTCTATACACTTGTTAGAGGTCCAGCATCCCTAAAGTTGAAAGTTTGAGCACCCCTGATGTAGAGGATGCACAAAAACATGGCAAAATCCCCAGACAGTAATGTATGTTAGGTGAGAGGGGAAGGAACCTGGTTGTGGAATTAGCATTTTTTGTGGATCCTCTGCATTTTGTGGAAGGCCTAATTTCAATGGCTAAAACCGATCCTGAAGCCTCTCCCCATCGCTTTACCAACACACTGGTGAACCTTCTGTGGACACTCTGGGAGGTAACGGCTCCAGTCAGTTATTTTCAACTGGTGTGCCACAGCACACTAGGGTGCTGTTAAAGGTCCACACTGCTCTAGACCATTGCAAAGCCTGGTGTTTTAAAAGCTGTGAGTTAGAATCGCACCAGGTTGTTTCTTCCCTGTTCCTTCACCTAATTGCAGTGACAGGCCAAGTTGGACCTGGTGAATGTCTCATTCTGTGCAGCTCTTAAAGGTCCAAGATTTCCACCTAGCGACCCAGCGACCCACTTAGTGACCACAGGAACCGTTCTCAATGGTTGTGATGTGGAGAGTCCTTTTGTCTAACTCCACTCTTGATGCCCGCCTGGATCAATCAAGGCTGTAGCTGTGTAGAAAGTTACAGTGCCCTGGTAGACAGGAGACCTTAACCGTTGTGCCTACCACTAAAAGAGCGTTGGCACCACCGCAAATGAAGCCCTGGTTTCCCTCCCCCAGACTCGACGGGCACTTTGTTTCCCACAAATCACAGTATTTGTCGGGGATCAACTTTTAGTTTTACTCAAGCATGTGCGCTGGGACAGAAACTGTATTCAGGTGAGCCAGAACCCTAGCAGCAAGCGAGGTCCACCAAGTCATCTGCAAGTGACTTGCAGCAACCCTTGGACAAGTTCTTCCGTTGCCTGCTTTTCTTTTTCTTCTTGCCGCAGAGCGTCCCCTTTCGCTTCCGGTATGCCCGCCTCAGTTGGGCCGCTTCCTTCTTGTACCTTTCCTTGTCGGCACAGGGCTGTTGGTGCCACATGGTCCCCAGCTTCTTGGCTTGCTGGATCACGGTCCAGTCTGGGTGGTCACACATGAGCTGGGGGCGGTGGTCTTCCATGAAGAGGAAGAAGGCGGGGAGCGGCTTTCTTCGGATGGAACGGGCTCTCCTTCTCCAATTCGATCTTGTTTGCCGACGCCTGTGGTGCAATTTCGACACGCATCTCAGAGGGTTGGATTTCTTTCCCTTCTTTGAACAGCAGCTGCTGCGCCCCCTGGCCATTTCTGCATGTTCTGGTTTCTCTTCTCAGGTTCCTTTGCTGTTTTGAGCACCTCTGGAGCGGCTCGGATACAGTTCAGTCCCTTGTACTGCCCCTTGAAGATGTTGACAAAGGGTGCCCAAGTCAAGATTTGTTCCTTGATGTTGACATGCTATACTGGGCCATTCCCAAAAGGTGTCAATGCATGGCGGTGGTCATGTTTGGGGCATCAGGCAGCATGCAGCATTAAAATGAGGGCCTTCAAGCTGTCCAAGCCAACTTGCGCACCAAGATGGGATGGCATTGTTCCATAAAATAGGACTGAGATTGTGCCTTCAGAGTCACAGTGCACCAATGAGAACAAAGGACAGTTTTGTATATCTGCATATTTCAATCCTATTGGCTAAGGCAGCTAAAACTAGTAGGAATGTACCAACTCACCAATGGCATTACTTATGGGGGGGTGTTGGCCAATAGTAGGACCTTGCTCCCCCCCCCCGATAGACCTGCTTAGTCCTCACTAGCTTTTTAAACCAAATAACATTTTCTCATCTCTGCTCTTCTGATTGATTTCTGACAGTGCAATTCTAACAATGAGTTAGGCTAGCGCAAGTCTCTCGTGCCAGTCTAGGAGGGTCGCAAATGTGCCGTAAAGCACGTTTGCCCCTCCTCTAGAGCAAGCCGCGCCAGCGCACAGAGGTGCCCTGGCACACAGAGGCTGAATCCAACCTCTCTGGCGGCTTGCGGGACGGTGGCACGACCTAACCCTTCTGCCCCACAACCTCCTTTCTTTGTGGCCGATCTTTGTAGAGCCTCACACCAGGCTCTTGTCTTAACTTAGAAGAGAAAGATGCTCCAATCCAATAGCAGTTTTACTAATGGGGGGGAAACAGCTCAGGGCAGGTGAAGAGTTGGTAAGGAACACTGAGGGCCCAATCCTATCCAACTTTCCAGCACTGATGCAATCATGCCAATGGGGCATGTGCTGGATCCTGCAGTGGGAGGGGGCAGTAACAGAGACCTCCCCACAGTAAGGGAAATGTTTGTTACTTTACCAAGGGGTTGAATTGGCACTGGAAAGTTGGATAGAATTTATTTATTTATTTATCCATACAGGTATTTATATACCGCCTTTCTTTGGTCAGATTTCTCCTCAGACTTTAATCAGACTTTAATCCAAGGCGGTTTACATAGGCAGGCTGTTCTAAAACCCGGTAGGGATTTTTACAATTTAATAGTTCTAGTCTTTCATAGAATTCCTCCTTCCAGCTGGATTCCTTCCCAGTCTGTCCTCTCTCTGGCCCTTTGCCTCCCACACTCCACTTGACGATTGAACCCTTAGTTAGGCTAAATGAATGTAAGTCTGAGGGAGCATGCCTAGGTGATCTCAGAGCACTGTCTGTAATCTTCAGGAACGCCTGGAGAATGGGCCAGGGGCTGGAAACGAGGTCTGGGAACTAGAAAAATGTCCTCCCACTTGTTAAAAAGGAGGCATTGAAGGAGGAGAAACTACAGACCGGTCATCCCGACATCAATCCCTGGAAAGATCATGGAGCAGATTGTGAAGCTGAATGTCGGTGAGCATTTGGGAAAAAATAATGGGATGATTTCCAAGAGCCAGCATTGATTTGTGAAGAACAAGTTGTATCTCATCTCCTTTCATGACAGAGTGACTAATCTCACCCACCATGGGAATGCCACGTACACGGTGTACCTAGACTTCAGCAAAGCATTTGACAAGGTTTCCCGTGATGTCCTTGGGGATGAAATGATAACACGCAGATGAGATGCTGCTGATGTTTGTGGGGCTCAGTGCTGGTTGTACAACTGTTCCCAGTGAGTGCTAATAAATGAGTCTGTGCCAACCCGTAGGGAGCTATCTGGTGAATTGCCATGGGGGCTCTGATGAACATTTTCATAAATGACCTGGATAGATGATGATGTGGAAGAGATGCTTATCCAATTTGCCAATGACACAGTACTGAGAAGCGGATGGGGGGTAGCTAACACCTGGAAGCTGATCTTATCCGGGTTAATCTTTGGCCCCCACCTGTAAAGTTCTGCACACGAGTTGAAAAAAATGGAGGCATAATTGCAGGTTGGGGGAAGACCTGGCTTTGGTGTGAAAAGAACCCGGGGATCACCTTGTGGGTGGCCCTCGATCTGCCACGGGGCCATAAGAGTGAAGCACTGATACAGGCTGGTGATGTCAGGCAGTTATGTCACCACCAGGTACCGCTGTCTCCAAAGAGTCTGGTAATGGCACAGCAGGGCGGAACTTCGGCTACCAGCCTCAAGGAGGGCTGGGTCAACTGTAAAGGAAAAGGGTGTATGTGTGATGGGACAGAGGAGGAGAAAGGCAGGCTGGGAGCAAGGGTACTGAAGGCTGGGAAGATAAAGAAGAGAGACTGGGTGGAGATGGCTGGAAGTGGGTGGCAGGAAGAGGAGGACTGAGAGAAGAGGGAGAGGTGACAGGGAGGAAGACAAGTGATGGAGCTTTGCAGGGTAAGGAGGAGGAATCTAGGAAGAGCAACAGAGGGCAGGAGGAGGGAGTGCAAGGGATGTACTGGCTGCTTCGGATGCACGGGAACAGGTGGCTGGGGTATCTGACTGCACAGTCACTCGCTGACTTGGGAGGCAGCCGGGTTGCTGGGCTGCAGAGTCTTCCCACCACTGAGGATGTGGTGACAGGCTGTAAGGGTTTTGACTTCTGAGTGCACTGTAGCTGTAAGCAATTAGTGATGACATCATCACGCCACCACAATGACTTCTGGATCAGGATCTTCCGGAAGTAACATTGAGAGTCATGGCCTCAAGTGCCAGAGGGGCAAGTGACACCACTGGCTATAACTGTTTCTTGCACTGAGCAGGGGGTTGGACTGTATGATCTCCAGGTCCCCTTCCAGCTCCAACGTAATATAGTTCCATGACTCTAGCTATTCCCCCATTTTTGAGAGAGAGTTGAATTGAGCATTTTAGTGCTTTAGAAATAATATATTTTTTTTTCCATTAAGGTGGGTGGGGTACCATTGATGGGTGGGTTGAGATTGGGGCCATGTGGAGTGTGTGGGCTGGGTGCCCAGCTGACCCTGGAACAATTTGTGTTGTTGTTGATCCCTCCTAAGGACTGGTGACATTAGGAAAGGGTTGATGGAGAAACAGCAGGTTGTTTTCTCCCAGTGCATCACAGGAGAAATCTAGAAGTTCTTTATATTTTCTATGATTTTTTTTTTTTTAATTGCTGTCATGATAAAACACAAACTCTTCCTGTTAGTCCCTGAGAAGTGGCAGCCCATAATGTGAGAATAGTTTAGTCTCAACCCTAAAGATAATTGTATGTGACAGCTGTTTCTTGGTTGCTGTCAGGCTAACTACCATAATTTAAATCTCCAGCACTTGGACTACAAGTCTAATTTACTTGGGTGGACTTTTCATTAATTTGAAAGGTTCTGAGGGCTTAAAAGCCTTCATTAATTACAATTTAGTAAATGAAAATGTAATAAGGTTTTGCAAGTTCACTAGGGAGCACAGCTAGCTAGGTTCCCTCCTATCCCTTTGCATTTGAATTTATTTATTTGCATTTAAAAGTTTAGGCAATTTACCTGCAGGGGGGAAAAAATACCAACATCTCCTCCCCCCAGATTCCTTGAGTGACTTTTTTTTTGTTATTTGTTCATGAGTATTGTGGAAGAGTGTTGAGAATTAATGCAGCAAGACTCAATGAGGTCTGGAATGATGCACTGAGTAGTGTCTGTTTTAGAGCTGGGAACAAACTCTCTCTCTCTCTCTCTCTCTCTCTCCCCCCCCCCCATCAAATTCCATGGTGCTTTAGGGGGGATAAGATGAGACAGTACAGCAGGTTCTTGGTATCCACAGGAGATCTGTGCCCAGACACATATACCCTATTTCACATATACATAGAAATCTGAAATCTAGAATATATTGAAATCTGCAGACAATAGAATCAATGGTAGGCATCTCCAGTTTTCACTAAACCTTGTGAGTCATGGGGGGCACACATGGCCTCCTTGTGATCCCTAGTCATGTCCAGGAGGTTGTTCTAGGTTCTCCATCAAGATCTGTGTTGAGTCAAATCCGTGGATTACAAACCTGTGCATAGTGAGGACTCACTTGTACTGGTAAGGCATTGAAAATGATGCAACAAAAGGACCAGGTACACAGTGGTGAATACAGAAGACCTTCATTTATTTTGTAGTATTGTTTGCGTTTGTTCAGCAGGTTCCTTTTGAAAGTGTAGCAGTGAATCCCGCACGGAGATCTTGCCAAGACCCACTTATGAATTACAAATGTCTTGTTCGTGGACTGCCGGTTTGCAGAGATGCTGGGTTTTGGCAGCAGCTACTCCCCAAGAAGAGTGTGTGTTGCAACCAATTCACAAATTTTGTTCTGAGGTGTAACTGTTAACATCTCTTACAAGCAAGCTGAAAACTGAAGTGTGAATGTGAGAATCATGTTTGGAAACAAGTGCGTAATGGAAGCATTGTCCTTGGGGAGCCACTGAGCTGAGTGGAATCTTCCGAGCCGAGTTTCCATCTGTATAGTTTGGACCAGGGGTGTCAAACATAAGGCCTAGGGGCCAGGTGTGGCCCCTGGAAGCAATTTATCTGGCCCTTGGGTTCTCCCACCACCACCCTCAGCTGCACTCAGTTGCTGAGCTGTGCTGTGCTGAGTTATCACTGCTTGAAAGCGTGGCCCATATGAAAATTGGGCTCTCCCAAAATATGATCAAGTTTTATGGATTTTCTCTTCTGTCCTTTGCAGCTAATAAGATCCTGAGTAAGAAAAAAAAGTGCTGATTTCTGGTGTTGGCCTGCTTCATGACATCATTTCCTGCTTAACGACACCACTTCTGGCCCTCAGCAGGCAACATGAATGCTGTTTGGCCCACTGTATGAAATGGGTTTGACATCCCAGGTTTGGACTCTGTAAAGCAGGGATGTCGAACGTGTTTCATGCAGAGGGTCAAACAGCATTCATTGTGCCAGCTGACGGCCAGAAGTGACATCATTAAGCAGATGATGGCCTGAAATAAGCACTTAGTTCCTGTGCAGAAACTCAGGAGCTGCAAATGACAGGTGAGAAATATGCAAATCTTGTTCATATTTTCGAGAGATGAGAAAGCCCAATTATCAAGTTGGGAGAGCCCAGTTATTTAAGGGGCTGAATGAATTGCTTCTGGGGGTTGCATTTGACTCAGTGGCCTTACGTTTGACACCTCTGCTGTGAAGTGTGCAGTGGCCCTAAGGATTTGAGTCATCACTGAATGGTGCAAAATTCAGTGTGATTCAGGAAGTTGGCCTCTTGAGGGGAGAAGGGGAACCACATCTGTTTAAAATTTTATCCATTGCACATTCAGGACGGCAGAATTTAACATAAGATCCTAAGAAGAGCCCCACTGGATCAGGCCAAAGGTCCATCTAGTCCAACTTTCTGTATCTAACACTGGCTCTATGAGATTCAGGAAGCAGGCCACCTGTATCTCACAAGCGTCAGTGCAATCTACACCAGTGGTTCTCACACATTTAGCACTGGAACCCACTTTTTAGAATGACAATCTGTCAGAACCCACCAGAAGTGATATCATGACTGGAAGTGACATCATCAAGCAGGGAAATTTTTCACAGTCCTAGGCTGCGATCCTACCCACACTTACCCAGGAGTAAGTTCTATTGACTGTCATTGTTAAAAGAATATGCATGATAGCTTGTTAAAAGTAGAGGTCTGTAACATGTCCCCAAATGCAGTCATATCCCATGGTAGTATCGAGTCTAATATATTAAAAGTAAAATATTGGAATGAATGGGGACCCACCTGAAATTGGCTTGTGACCAACCTAGTGGGTCCTGACCCACAGTTTGAGAAACACTGCTCCACTCACATGTCCCCATTTCTTTCTCAGTCCATTTCACACATCAGACAATGTTGAGGAGGTTGTTGTCTACATGATGTCATACCTCAACACCCAAGTAACCTTGATGTTGCCAACCAACCACAAGGAATGTTTGCAGCCCTCCTGAATAATTTCATTGAAACTTGTTTGCCCTCCCCCCAAATCTCTGAGATATTTTGCCCCATAAAAAGGCTCCAGATCAATTTCTTATTTTACTTTGAGCAAAATACATAAGGCAAACCAGGTGGAGGGAGATATCTCAGAATCCTTTGGAAGTTTTACCTGATCTTGTTGAACTCTGAGTGGTTTCATTTGGGGTGAAGTTTGGGCAGCAGCTGTAGCTGGAACACCTTTGTGGATATGCTGCTATTTTAGCTTAGCTAACTGTTATCTTCCCATCAGTTCTGGGCTTTGTGAAACCAAACAGAAAAGCAGCTGGTGATCTATAGGAGACACATTCTGCGGGTGCCTTTTCCCAATGACCTTATAGTGGAAAATAAACATTTAATAAACCCCCAGCCAATTCTTCAGTACTGTGTAGAGAACAGTTTTCATCCATCATTCGTGTGTATCTGGATCTATCTTGCTCTTTTGTGTGTGTGTGTGTGTGTGTGTGTGTGTGTGTGTGCTTTTGTTAAAATTTCCTGTTTCTTGGAGTTCAAGGGAGCTTCAGCCCCTCTGTTCCCTCTCTGGACACGTTTCTTCAACCCCTGATTTAGACTCGTTTGGTTGGAGCTGTTTCCAAGACCTGTCCTAGAAACCCACAGCATTTGCAGTAATCATAAGGGAATGAGAGAAGCCAAATTCTTTGATAAAGGTTGCATATAAAATGACTTTAGAGCAGGGGTGCCCAAACCCTGGCCCTGGGGCCACATGCGGCCCTCAAGGCTTCACAATGCGGCCCTCAGGGAGCCCCCCAGTCTCCAATGAGCCTCTGGCCCTCCGGAGATTTGTTGGAGCCTGCACTGGCCCCATGCAACTTCTCTCAGCATGAGGGCAACTATTCGACCTCTCGTGTGAGCTGTGGGATGAGGGCTCCCTCCACTGCTTGCTGTTTCATGTCTGCGATGCAGCAGCGGCCACAAAGGAAAGGCCAGCCTTGCTTTGTGCAAGGCCTTTTATAGGCCTTGAGCTATTGCAAGACCTTCATTCATTCATATAAGTTCATCTTTAATCTATTCATTTATGTAAACTTATGCAAATTTATTCACATTTAAATGTAAACTAATTATCCCCCCCCCCCCCGGACACAGTGTCAGAGAGATGATGTGGCCCTCCTGCCAAAAACTTTGGACACCCCTGCTTTAGAGGGATGGATGCTAATTTCATCTCAGCTGAGCTCTTTTTCTGTGTCCCCAAATTTAAGTAAATGATGCACAGAACAGGTAACCCCTGCTTGTGGGAGGCCTGTGACCCAGATTATAAGAGAGCAAGGCACTGACTGGGGCATAGTTCTCTCAGTCAGCAGGTGGGATGGCAGACCCAGATTCAGCTGTACCACTCCAGACTGGTCTCACATGATGCAAACAGTGACAAAAGAACCATGTCAAGAAGAAAACTGAGCCTTAGATCTGTTTCTGCCGTGAAACCCAGAAATGTGGGATTTGTGTGTGGATTTCATTTACAGGGGAAGCACATTTGCTGGTGACAGGTTGGAAATGGAAGGCACCCCAAATTTGAGGTGCTGCTTTTAACCATGTCATGTCGTGAGAATGGACGATGACCGGATCCCAAAGGATCTCCTCTATGGAGAACTAACTCGTGCAAGGAAAGCACCCTACAGGTAGACCACAGCTGCGATACAAGGACATCTGCAAGAGGGATCTGAAGGCCTTAGGAGTGGACCTCAACAAGTGGGAAACCCTGGCCTCTGAGCAGCCCGCTTGGAGGCAGGCTGTGCAGCATGGCCTTTCCCAGTTTGAAGAGACACTTGGCCAACAGACTGAGGCAAAGAGGCAAAGAAGGAAGGCCCACAGCCAGGGAGACAGATCAGGGACAGACTGCACTTGCTCCCAGTGTGGAAGGGATTGTCACTCCCGAATGGGCCTTTTCAGCCACACTAGACACTGTTCCAGAACCACCATTCAGAGCGTGATACCATAGTCTCTTGAGACTGAAGGTTGCCAGCTAGGTTGCCAACTAGGTGCTCTTGGCATTTCCAGTCCGTCCATCCCCCGGAGGACTTTGGGTTGCTGTCGCCTCTGAATGGGACTGGCTGCTATCAGAGGCAGCCGTTGCCTTGAGGTGCTTCTCGGAGGTTCGCTGTTTGAAATGCTATTGCCAAAAACCAAATGTGCAAAGATGTGAATTGTTCTGTCATCATGTTTGGGCTTTCCCAGGGATGATAATTCCTACCCAGCTCTCCTGCAGAGATTGGCCTGTATCCACTTATTAGATAACCTATGTAGGTAAAGGGGTTGGATGGAATGGCTTGAAATCTCATCCAAGCAGATTACCCTGTGGCATAATCAAATCTAGATTTCTTAAGGTCAAGCACAAGGGGTGCTTGGGTGTATTTAGTAAGGCCATTGGAACTGACTGCTGGTTTGCAAAAGGCACACCTACTTAACTTCCTTATTAAGCAATAGAGCCGGCACTTTTACCTACATTCAGTTTGGCCCTAAGCCTTAGGAAATTAACTTTATTTTGTATCCCTTGACTTGGAGGGGAAAGAAGAGCACTTTGCATTGTCCTTGGCTTGCAGCTGGTTCTGTATGTGATTTTTTTTTTTTGGTTTTTGTTTTTATTACTGTCTCTGACCAGCATAGTGTATGATTTTACATAGATTTTTGTCTGTTGGCATGCTTTGGGCAGATTTGAGTGTTGAGAGCACCATCACACTCTCTTTGTGAAAGCTGAAGTGAGCAAATGACAAGATGGAGAGACGCTTCCTAATTTCTTATTCTTCAGTTTGACTTATATGATTTTTTTTTTTTTTGGTCTTATTGCTTGTTTTGGTGGTTTTTGTTTTGTGTTTGTGTAAGCAATTCAAATCTTGCGCCTTGGTTGAATTTGTTAATTTTTGTTTTGTTTGTGAACAACTTCAATATACAAGAACATGTGATTTGTTAGACCATTTAGAGTTGAAACCTTGGTCAGATATATCCAATTTATAGGATTCTGGTTTTCACTTAATATCCTTATGTTTGGGTACCCCCCCCCCCCACAGGGCCTTGCTTTTGTTGGGTTTGGAGAATTTAAATGTATTAGAAGAGTATTCTAATTTTATATATTGAATAGATTAATTTATTATGGCTTGTGGGCCCAATCCTATCCAACTTTCCAGCATTGGTGTAGTCACAATGCAGCCCCTTGGTAAGGGAACACATGTTCCCATACCTTGAGAAGGCCCCAGTGTCTGCCCCTCCACCACAGGATACAGTGCACACTCACTGGCACAACTGCACCAGCACTTGAGAATTGGATACCTCTGTTATACCTGTGTCAAGTATGTAATTCTGGAAAATACTAAAATTGGTGTTTAGATGTGTGTGTGGCACTTATATCATTAGAAAAGGTATTGAGAACAAAAAGCTAATATTATAATGCCATTGTACAAATTGATGGTAAGGCCACACCTGGAGTATTGCGTCCAGTTCTGGTCACCACATCTCAAAAAGGACAGAGTGGAAATGTAAAAGGTGCAAAAGAGAGCGACTAAGATGATTACGGGGCTGGGGCACCTTCTTTATGAGGAAAGGCTACGGCGTTTGGGCCTATTCAGCCTAGAAAAGAGGCGCCGGAGGGACGTGATTGAGACATACAAAATTATGCAGGGGAAGGATAGAGAGATCCTCGTTACACTCTCACGTAACACCAGAACCAGGGGACGTCCACTAAAATTGAGTGTTGGGAGAGTTAGAACAGAAAAAAGAAAATATTTCTTTACTCAGCGTGTGGTCGGTCTGTGGAACTCCTTGCCACAGGATGTGGTGATGGTGTCTGGCCTGGACGCCTTTAAAAGGGGATTGGACAAGTTTCTGGAGGAAAAATCCATTACGGGTTACAAGCCATGATGTGTATGTGCAACCTCCTGATTTTAGAAATGGGCTATGTCAGAATGCCAGATGCAGGGGAGGGCACCAGGATGCAGGTCTCTTGTTGTCTAGTGTGCTCCTTGTGGCATTTGGTGGGCCGCTGTGAGATACAGGAAGCTGGACTAGATGGGCCTATGGCCTGATCCAGTGGGGCTGTTCTTATGTTCTTATATTGCGAAATCCCCTCTCCAGGAAGATTCACTAGGCCCCAATCCATGACTTTTTTTACATAATCAGCAATAATCAATATATTATATTATATAAATCAAGAAGAACCTTTTTGCTGGGGTAAGCATTTTAATAACACGAATGGGTTGGTGGTGCACTAATGGGTAGGTGGTGCACCCCCAATCAGCAGGTCACCAAAGTCACAGAAATCAGATCCACGGCTACAGGGGCACATCTGTCTATAACAGTTTTGCCTCGGATGGTGTAAACATAGCCCCAGATGTACTCCTGTCTCATTGCTTTTCGTCACTCTTACACGCTGAAGCCCTGGGTGGGTGACACTCATGTCAGTTCAGCGACGCTGTGTGTTGTCTTGTTCCTTGCCTCCTGCATCTCTGTGCCTGCGGTTTAACCGGTGCCTTTCCTCTGTTCCTTTCCATCTCTGGAATGGCATTTTATACTTGTCTTGCACCTGACAAGCTTCCACTGCGCTAGGGAGACTTTCGGCATTTGGGCTTATTTTTTTTGTTTCCCCTGTCGTGTATGATAAGTCAGTAACACTACAATAAAATGGAACAAGGAGTTATCTGATAGTGGTTTATAGGGAACTATAATTTAAAAAATGACTGGCCTTGCCCGATAACAAAAGTAAGGTACATTGAGCTTAGTTTATGTCCTGATAGGAGAGACTGGATGTGCAGAAAACTCTGCTCCTTAATACGTTTTCTGTCGGCTTTTTCTTCCGTTTTTGGGGTATTGACTTAAAAGCTCAGCCGTATCTCCTGGAAGAATCTGGCCTCTTATTTCTTCACGGAATAAATGCTGCTGAGCCTTTCTTAGAAGGGGGATGCTCCACTTCTTTCCTATCCATTGTCTTCCTGACAAGAGCAAGCGTACACATTAGGATCCATGCAATTTACGCCTACTAGGGAAGAAGGCTGATTTCTCAAACCTGGGGAAAACATCACTTAACCGTGCGATCCTTTACACATGTCTGCTCAGAAGCAAACTCAGTTTAGTTTAGTGGGGGGTTACTCCAAAGTAAGATCCTGATCCTGTTCAGCTTTCCAACTCTGATACAGCCCCAATGCGGCCCCCACAATAAGGGAACAAACATTTCCTTACCATGAGGAGGCCTCCGTGACACACACCCCCCACTTCAGGATGCAGCACACGCCCCAGTTGGCTGCATCAGCACTGGAACGTTTGATAGGATTGGGCCCTGTAATGTAAATGCACAAGATCTCAAAGATGGTGTGGTGTCAACAGTGGCCCCTTACTCTGGCAGGCAAACATGGGGTTAATCCCAGGGCTCTAACTAGCAGAGGGTATGCTGAATAGCTGCAGCCAGTAGAGGCAACCAGGACATTAAGGGAGAAAAGCAGCACCTGAGGAAGGGAGAGTTTGGAGGGTAGTAGGAGGAGGACAGCTTGAGGGAGACTGAACGGCACTGAATGGATTAATTAATGAACTGAGGAACTAATGGCTGATGGACTACTGGAACTGACGATGGACTAACTGACTATAGGACAGATGGGTGAATGTGCTTTGGAGACACTGGAGAATTGGCGTGTGTCTGAAATGCCCAAGACCTGCTGAGGAACAAGACTAACAGACATAGAAAGGCAAGAGATTTTGGCTGCAGCACAAAAAAAATGTTCGCCCCCAAATTTCCATCTTAACAGTACCTTTGGTCTACAACCAAAATACCTGTCCTTCTTAGAGTGCCCCTTTGAAAGGAGGCCTTTTACATTAGCCCGATGCAACGTGTTGCCTTCTAATGACCTACTTGGTAGGTTTAGAAATGCCCCGAAGGAAGAACGATTTTGCAATTGTGGCCTCAGAGAGGTAGACTCTCTTCCACACATTGTTCTGCGTTGTGCTTTTAATCAGGTGCTCAGAGACCAGCATCTCCCCTCGTTGTCAGGAAACAAAAAAGGTCTCTCTGAGATCACCTCTTTACAATTTTTGCTGGTGGGTGAATTCGAATTCCTGACCCTTCCAGTTGCTAAATTTTTACATTTGAGCAACTTGAAGCAGGCTAAGCTGCTGGTTCTAAGCAACTTGGAGTAACTGTGTAAGCAAACTGGTGTGTTTTAACCCTTATTTCTCATCTCTCTTTTAATATATACCTTCATACATGACTGTTTGGAGATATTAGCTGTAAAACTATATGCCTAATAAAGGTTTGTTGTATGTACCTGCTGAGGACCAAGGTGTTGCTGTGGTGGCCGGAAAAGCTGCTGGCAAGGAGAGTGAAGGAAGGAGGACCTCTGCAGGTTGAACAGACAAGCTACGCTGGTAGTGGGATCCAGCAGTGCTGCAGTGTAGAACTGGGGCCATGGCTGGGGATCACAAGGGGGCTGACTAGCTTAAAGTGGGCATAGGGTCTCTAAGCAAAGCTTGGACTAGGGATCTGGCAAAACAGGCCCTTAGTGTGTTTATTATTGCAGCCTTCCTCACTGATTGGGGCTGGATTCCAGGATTGATGGCCAATTTGCATGTCTTGTTTTTTTAATTACTTCTTGTGCATGTAGTGGGGTCGTTTGTGGCGAGATCATGTTCAGTCAGTTTCACCTGCAGGGAAGGACTGGTTTCAGGTTCAGCACAAATCCAAACTGCAGCTTGTAGTCTCGAGTGCAGAGGACTCCGCAAGGCTCCTCGCACCCGGCAGCAGGTAAGGTAACTTGCCTCGCAGTGGCAAGATCCTGCAGATCACGCTACTGCTTCTGCCCTTTCCCCGCCCCTTAAGGGGGCAGAGGCTGTGGTCCTCAGGCTGGCTCATTGTGACGCCCCAGTTTGAGAACCACTGCCCTAGGGCGTCTTAGGGAATCCCTGACATAAAGTAAGGAGGAAGAAGATGTGGGCGAGGGGCTGCACCTCCTTCTTCCCCCTGCTGGGCTGGCAAGACAGGGAACAGGTGATCCTTCCTCGTGAGGAAGCCATGGCACAGGCATAGGCAGAGTCTGGGGCATTTGGTGGGCCGCTGTGAGATACAGGAAGCTGGACTAGATGGGCCTATGGCCTGAGCCAGTGGGGCTGTTCTTATGTTCTTAACTACAATTCCCAGAATGCCTTGCAGGTCTCTTGTTATCTGGTGTGCTCCCTGGGGCATTTGTTGGGCCGCTGTGAGATACAGGAAGCTGGACTAGATGGGCCTATGGCCTGATCCAGTGGGGCTGTTCTTATGTTCTTAGGGAGGCTGCTTAAGCCATTCGCTAACCAGACTGTGCATCTCTCCTAAACTCGACGTGAGATGGCAAAGCTGTTGCAGTTTTTGGGATCAGGATGCCAAATATACTCAGGAGTCATTCTAAGACAGCGAACTGTTTGTTGGGCTGTGTAATTTTGACCAACGCCAAGCAGAGAAGTGTCTGGGGAACACTG
This sequence comes from Tiliqua scincoides, assembly GCF_035046505.1. Classification (NCBI taxonomy): domain Eukaryota; kingdom Metazoa; phylum Chordata; class Lepidosauria; order Squamata; family Scincidae; genus Tiliqua; species Tiliqua scincoides. The sequence continues at coordinate 2,307,628 of NC_089830.1, read as the reverse complement.
AACTCTTGTACCAGTGAGCACGAAAGCAGTTGCCATCTTCAGTTCCAATTTGTGCCTTCTCTGCCTTTTGACGAGACACCCAACAGGAAAAACCCATCTGGCCTTTCTCGGTGTGCTCCCACATCAAGGCATCCATGTCAACTTCTCAGGGCGCGGGACACACTCTCTCTGACCCGGGGAGATGAGGTGGTTTGTTGACACTGAGTTTGCAAAATGCTCTGTCAACAAGAAACCATTTTGTTGCACCAGCCCCGGAAGAATAAATTTCCTAAATAATTCACTCCGGTGGAAGGACCCAAGCCTCTTCCATATTCTTCTGCTCTAATTATTCATCTGCTTGCTAAGTAAATATACATGATCTTACAAGCACCACTTCATAACCCCTCTTAGGTCTCTCCAGGAAGAGCAAAGCACATTAACGCACCCTTCAACAGCAGGTTGTGGAGCAGGGAGAGTGAGAGACCGAGGAAGACTCTTCCTCAATGAAGGGATAAATGTTGCTGAAAGCTAGTTGCTTCTTTAGAGCGCAATTCAGGGGCGCCTTTGGACACAGGAGGCTTGCCTGTTCCAGTGCAGGATAGGATTGAGCCCTTAGCCTCACAAAAGCAAGGCTATTTCTGCCACTGGAGTTTATTCTTGTTGTTTTATCACTTTTTGGACTACTCTTCCTCTGAGAAGCAGGGCCTCCTCCTCCCCGCCCACCAGAGAGCCTTGCGTTGGCCCAGTTGGCCAACTGCCTCTGTCCTTGAGGAGGCTTGTGTTAGCCCTTGCTTGCTGGCCTTGCCAACCTTACGACAAATTTGTGACCCTCCTGGGCTGGCCCAAGGGACTTGCACTGGCCTCTGGATTGTGCCCTTGGATGTTATGCATGGTACCTAAGGGAAATCTATTGTAAGATTCATTACATGTTACATTTAACTCATAAACAAAACATTGACCGAAAAATTAAACAGGGGCTCCTGTTAAGGAGGGCGCTTTAAAACGGCTGTACAAGGAGACTGCTGGGTAATAAAACAGTTCCCGACAACGCAGCGATAGATCACATCCCTGTAGCCGTTGCGAAAATTACCGCGGGGACCAATCCACCCGGCCTCCTGCCTCCTCACCATCACCATTACTGTATCTTTACACCTTCATAAACATCCTTCTTGGCTGCAGAGCTGCTAATTCTGCAGCTCTCGCCCTGCTTCCCCGTGTATGTATTAGCCTAATAAAACAGCATTATTAATGTGACCTTTTTAAGGGGCGGAGGAAGGCAAGAGATCTTTGCAGATAATGCCTCCCTCAGCTGCTTAGTCGCAGGAACAAGCACTCGGGATGATTCCACTCGGGTGCTAAGCGGCTGTTTTTCATGACTAGAGTTGACCCTTGAGTCATGGACATCACTGACCCTGACTCTGCTGGCGACTCGGGGGCCATAACTCAGAAAAAAGAGTCTGGGCTTGAAATGACCCAGGTTCCTATCTTATTGTGTGTGACTGTGTCTGTTTCTGTGTGTGATTGCTTATTTACACACCCTACTACCACCTTCCTTTTTTGTGCATTTTTGCTCAAGGACTTGTGGCACAAAATGACTCAGGCTCGTGAATCAAAGGACTTGAAACTTTGTCAAGTTGTGACGGGAGTGCACTATGACTTGCGAGATGAGTTATGGGGTCAGTGACACATGACTTGACTCGTCACTCAAGTACACCCCTGTTACACAGAGTGGGAAAGAACCCAAGGATGGGATAGTAGCTCATGGGAGGAGGGAATGAGGGGGTGTCTGTGGTTCCTCCAGTGAACGCTGCCGGTTCTGGGTGCTGGCAATATTTCAACTGCTGCAGTTCATTCTCATGTTTACACACAGTGCATGTGGATTTTGGAAACTGTCAATCACTTGCTAGTTGCCGCCTCTTCCCCCACTGTGAGCCCAATCCTATGCATGTCTACTCAGAAGTAAGTCAAATTGTAGTCAATGTGGCTTACTCCCAGGTAAGTGTGGATAGGTTTGTAGCCTGTTTCTCTGTTCAGGGGCTTAGCGTGGAGGATATCCCTGGCTCCCAGTGACAGTAACAGTATTCAAAATCACATAATCCCCTCCAGGATATTGATCATTCTAGAGGCCTCTGTCTAGATTAGCGAATTTCAACCGTATTTCACCTCGCAGCACACTGACATGGTGCTGAAATTGTCAGGGCTCACCATCGGTTTTTGGACAGACAAGGCACACCCTGCTGACGGTTGGGGGATCACATCCCCCAATGGCTCTACTAATAAATAAGAACATAAGAACAGCTCCACTGGATCAGGCCATAGGCCCATCTAGTCCAGCTTCCTGTATCTCACACCCCAGGGAGCACCCCAGATAACAAGAGACCTCATCCTGATGCCCTCCCTTGCATCTGGCCTTCTGACATAGCCCATTTCTAAAATCAGGAGGTTGCACATACACATCATGGCTTGTCACCCATAATGGATTTTTCCTCCAGAAACTTGTCCAATCCCCTTTTAAAGGCGTCCAGGCCAGATGCTTTCACCACATCCTGCGGCAAGGAGTTCCACAGACTGACCACACGCTGAGTAAAATATTTTCTTTTGTCTGTCCTAACTCTCCCAACACTCAATTTTAGTGGATGTCCCCTGGTTCTGGTATTATGTGAGACTGTAAAGAGCATCTCTCTATCCACTTTATCCTTCCCATGCATAATTTTGTATGTCTCAATCATGTCTCCCCTCAGGCGTCCCTTTTCTAGGCTGAAGAGGCCCAAATGCCCTAGCCTTTCCTCATAAGGAAGGTGCCCCAGCCCCGTAATCATCTTAGTCGCTCTCTTTTGCACCTTTTCCATTTCCACTATGTCATTTTTGAGATGTGGCGACCAGAACTGGACACAATACTCCAGGTGTGGCCTTACCATCGATTTGTACAACAGCATTATAATATTAGCTGTTTTGTTCTCAATACCTTTTCTAACGATCCCCAGCGTAGAATTGGCCTTCTTCTTAGAAATGACCCTCCCCCAAACTCCTGCAGCCCTCTTGTGGACCATTCATGGAAATGGTTGGAAATCGCTGGTCTAGATGCTCTTGGAAACAGAATGCTGAGCAAAGTTGGCCTGACCCAGCAAAGCACTGAGGTTTTCTTTTATTTTGTTGTTTATCACTACCCAAAAATCAGCCCGTCCATGCAGCGGATGGATGCAGTTGCCTCTGCTGATGTGTTGGGGTGCTGTAGCAACTGCTCACTCCTCCAGGGGACCCTGGAAGTGGCAGCCTTGTACTGCTTGGGCAGAGGAGAAGGAACAGGACACACAAAGCTGGCAGTACCTCCTCTGTATGGAAGGTGGAGCCTTGGGGCTGCCATGCACCCCTGCTTGCGGTAGCGCCTGGGATAGGTACCCCTTAGTCTGTGCCCTAGTTACAGCTCTGGTGGCAGGCTAGAGCAGTGGAGGCAGAAGCTGGTGCACTGCTGAATGCAGGGGCTGGCATTTGACATGGCCAGGCACCATTCAAGGGGTTGCAGCACTGGCCACGGTGCCACAGATGCTGGGAGTCTTGTGCTGGTCCTGTCGCCACCTCAGATCTGGGAACACTCTCTGTCTTCTTGCTTATCCTTCCCTCGCCTTTGGAAATTGCAGCAAGGTATGGTTTATAAATTGGTGCTTTCATTTAGGAGAGAGCAGAAACAAGCCAGTAAATTCATAGGCTGCCTCTCTGATCTATAAGTGCAGTGCTAGTAACCCCCTCTCCAACTGTGTTAATTGTGTTGGCATCCTTCAGTCTCGGAAGACTATGGTGTCACGCTCTGAATGGTGGTTCTGGAGGACACTCTGTTCGTCCTCTTCCGTGTGCGAAGCCTGGGTAAAGTAGGTATGGAGGATAGGCTGTTACCCATGCAGCAAATCCCCCCTCTCCACGTCGCTGAAATGGTCCAATGGAAAGGCAGAGACCAATACGGTTGGTTCCAGCAGCGTCGCAGGAGTTGCCAGAACGTGGCTGTGTTCAGTCATGAACTGCCTCAGGGATTTTGCCTTGAGGTTGACTCCTGAAGCCTTTTCCTTAACTGGATGTAGCCACAAGGCAGTGGAGATTTGGAATCAGAGCTTTCCTCCTCTCAGATGAGCTGCCTTCCCAGGCTGACGAGTCCCATCTATCCAGTGGCTGTTTAGTCGCCTCTTACGACAAGTACAGCCAAACTGAGGGCCTATTCTTATCCCCAGCCCCCAGGGGAACTGTGTTAATATAACAACCATATTTTCATACGCTTCAGTTATCCCTCTTCTGTTTACCAGGGAGAGTCTTGATTTCCTGGAACTTGTCTTTTGCAAATCTTCTTCCCAGTTTGGCCGCCTGAGTGTGTTTGTGAATGCCTTAAAATATGTGCATTGGTGTGGTTTAGTTTTGTCCCCTTCTCCCAGCACTCACCACTTTGGATTCTGCCTCAAATCTCAGCCTTGATTCCAGATTCCTTGCCTCTTACCAGTTTTTGATAAGATGTTTAATAATATTTGATCTCCCCCACTTTAATGTTTTAATATATGGCAAGCACATCTTTCAGGTTTATGAATCCTTAGGGAGGCCTCGTTTGCCGAAAACCTGGCAAGATGACCTTGGAGGGCAATTTAATTTTTTTCTCTTCCTGCTACCTGCTTGAAGTCTTAAAAAGCTGATGATAGTTCTTGCTGGGGCTTGGAAGTGGCTTATTAAGAATGAAGGGGCACACATTTATTGCCATGACTGCAATTTTTGCTGATGCCAAGTTCAGAATTACACAAAGCCGTGAACCAGCAGAGTTCAGTGGCTTTAGTAGGGCAGAAACTTCCAGCATTTCTAAGAGAATGACCGTGTTTTCATAGGCTCCAAACCGATTTTTTTGGCTGCCTCTACCTATTTTGTCTTTGGGGGATGATTTGGAGGATGATTGCATTTCTGTCCTTTTGCCCCATTTCCTTCCTTCCTACATAACTACGTATTTTTCTAGATCAGTGGTTCTCACACTTTTAGCACTGGGACCCACTTTTTAGAATGAGAATCTGTCGGGACCCACCAGAAGAGATGTCATGACCTGAAGTGACATCATCAAGCAGGGAAATTTTTAACAATCCTAGGCTGTAATTCTACCCACACTTACCCAAGAGTAAAAAGCATAAACATAGTAGCCTATTCAAAGTACAAATCTGTCACATTTCCCCAAATGCAGTTACATGCCATGTGAGCATCGTCTAATGTATTAAAAATAAATTACTGAAATGAATGGGAACCCACCTGAAATTGGCTCACGACCCACCTAGTGGGTCCCGACCCACAATTTGAGAAACACTGCTCTAGATAGTAAGATGTAGGCAACCTTCAGTCTCGAAAGACTCTGGTATCGCGCTCTGAATGGTGGTTCTGGAACAGCGTCTAGTGTGGCTGAAAAGGCCGATTCGGGAGTGACAATCCCTTCCACACCGGGAGCAAGTGCAGTCTGTCCCTGGTCTGTCTCCCTGGCTGTGGGCCTTCCTTCTTTGCCTCTTAGCCTCAGACTGCTGGCCAAGTGTCTCTTCAAACTGGGAAAGGCCATGCTGCACAGCCTGCCTCCAAGCGGGCTGCTCAGAGGCCAGGGTTTCCCACTTGTTGAGGTAGATATTAAACACTGCTAAATAAATTTGATTTGCAGATATGCTATAATGTGTACGATCAGAACCATCGTGAGATTAAGGATGTTGTTTGGTTGGGCATCTGTCAGTGGTGGACCTTCCCAGCCCTGCGGTCCAGGGCAAAGGTCCGCGTTGTCGCCTCCTGTGGGACGCCGCTGGCCCCCGCTCCACACAGCTGGAGTGAAATGGAGCCTCGTGCAACTCCAGGATGACCTGGGGAAACCTCTTGAGGCTTTCCTGCACTCTTAAACTGTGTTTCCGGCACATGCTGGCACATGCCGACACATGAACCAGCACGGCTTTGTTCATTATGCTGTGGCTGTGCACATTGAGTGTATTATGTATTCTGCACATTAAGTCTATTCAAAACAGTCAGATCCTGGGATCCAAATAAGTCATGCCTATATTGAGGAGTCACCTCTCTTTCTTTATTCTGCCTCCATCCCTATTGAATCAGTGGGTCTCAACCTGAACAGTAAGAGCCCCTCTGAGCCTACCGCACCCTGAGCACTGAAACAAATTTGGCACATTCTCACAAATGTCACATTTTTGCCACCACATGTCCACTGTCTTTTCTACCTTTCTGCTTTCAGCAGTTTGGGGCTTGATACGTGGTGACAGAGGGGCACATTTGATTGGTAAGAATTACCGTGTGTGGGAATAAGTAGCTTCTTTTCCTCTGACAGGTAAATTATCAATATGGTTGGAAAGAATTTCAGAATAGGCAGTTCTAGAGATGTGTTTTGAAGCAGGCTCTCCAAGGAGATGAATGTAAAAGATGATGAAGTCAGACATAATAACTATAAAACCATGTGCAACTCTACAAGGAAGGCAGGGAGGGGGCTTAGTCTTAGTGGTAGCTGAAGATACAACAAGAAGCCAATTTTAAAGCTGTCCGGACGATTATTAGACAATGGAGCTAAGCTGCCAAAGGGCCGGGTTGAATCACAATCACTGGAAATACCTGAGGCTTAAAACTTGGAAGAAAAATAGCAGACCTTTCTGTGCCTTTGATAGAAATTGGGGATGGTGGTGTTGGTATGTTTGCCAGCTTACAGCAATTAGACTGCTTGGAGGGATACAGATGAGAGAAAAATCTAGTTGTAGTGTTTTGAGCAGGAGGAAAAGGCCCTGGTAGTCCTTGGGGAAACTACTTGGAAAACGTAGTTTTCCCAAGCTTACTACAGTGTCAGGGTCCCAAGATGATCCCTCCAGCCATAAAAAATTTCTGGAGGAAAAAAAGTAGTAATAGTGTTGTGTTGGCAACCTTCAATCTGGAAAGACTCTGGTATCGTGCTCTGGGTGGTGGTTCTGGAACAGCGTCTAGTGTGGCTGAAAAGGCCAATTCGGGAGTGACAATCCCTTCCACACTGGGATCAAGTGCAGTCTGTCCCTGGTCTATGGTTGGCAACCTTCAGTCTCGAAAGACTATGGTATAAGCCTACACCACCCGGTATTCCCTGGTGGTCTCCCATCCAAGTACTAACCAGGCCTGACCCTGCTTAGCTTCCTGGCTATGGGCCTTCCTTCGTTTGCCTCTTTGCCTGCAGGAGATGTTTTTTGGGGGGATAACAATAGATTTAAAAGAAACAGACCTGGAATGTAGATCAGTAACTAAACACACGCACAGCTGATTTGCATAATCATTCCTAAGAAAGAATGAACAAATATGCAAAAAGATAGACTTACCAAAATGTTCCTGGGCTATAGGCGGGGGAAGGAGGGTCAAAAAAATAAACAAGCAAACAAATGTATTCTTAGTCTTTGTTTTGCTGTAAGGATGGATTCATTTTAGCTGCTCTCTCTGTCTTAGCAAATGGGGTGTGCAATGCATTGTTCTAGAGAGACAGGCAAAAGTAATCCAGAAAGGTTGGCTGAAACTGGTTCTTAGAGGACTGATTCATCACAAGATTGCTGCCCTAAAGGCAGAAACCATTACCCTAAACTTTCACTTGCCTGGGAAGCCTCTACCCAGATTTGATGCATTGCTACTGATCTCCTTCCACTTGCCTATAAAACTGGATGTTCACAAAGAAGATCACAATCAGGCCCTGGATGGCTAAGTTTTTTTTGGGTTTTGGACCAAGGTCTACTTTGGTGAAAGGCACCCCCACATTGCAATGCACTGGTTTCCTGAGGCCCTTGCACTCTCCAGTTCTGAGGCTATCAGGATCAGAACAAGGGTATCAAGATAATCTACATATCCCTCAAATTCCAATTTCAAGTGTATAACTATAAAATATAGTTTAATAAAAAAAATCTGATTAGTAGATGTTTGCCAGATGTGTGTACAAGGGATGGGGTCTTGTGACTCAACTTGAGGTGCCAAAACGTGTTTTTTGTGACTCATGGCTATTCAAACCACGTGTTTCAAAAACTCGGGCACTGACTTGGGGCATGGGGGTTTTACCCTAAAAATAAAAAGATTTGAATAGACTTGAGTCAAGACTCACTTTTGAGTGTACTTGCTTTATTTTCTTTCTTACTTTCGCAACTAATTCATTTCTTAAATGACTCAAGACAGATGACTCGGAAAAACAGCTCTGGATAAGTTGTGACAACTGCCCATTATGACTTGTGGGTGACTTGGGTAAAGGGGGGGCAGAGTCTGGTGACCCAACTTCAGACTCGGTGCTATGGCTTTGGCACATCCCTGGGGCATACATTATCATTTCCACTCTAGAATGGACAGGTAAGATGTTTTGTGTCCCTACATAAGCTGCAGCTCTAGCATAAGCTCCAATGGAAGTCACTGGCACAGACCAGAATTCCCTTCTGGTCCTGTTCAGAAGTTCCTCTGGGGCTTTCCAGCTGTGGGCTTGGCATCTGCAGATTCTAAAACCTGCAGGTGCCAAGCCCACGGATGAGGAAGACCCACTGTATACAGCTGCTATCTTATAGTGAACCTATCAAACCATTTACATCAGAGACAGATCAGATGGAAGGTGTACCACCCTGGGGATGGTACGCAAGGGTGGTACACCTTCCAGCGCCACCCCGTTTGAATGCAACCAGAGCTGCCCCTCCAGTCATGTCCAAAGGGGGCGAGTGAGAGTGTGCAGGACCCTGGCAGAGGCAGTAGGGGTGGCATTGCCGCCCCCAGAAGACTGCCACCCAGGGTCCTGTGACCCGTCACCATCCCTCAGCTATGCTGCTGCATAAGATAGTCTTCTCTGCCGCTCGGTGTAACCAGACCTCGAACTTTGGCGCTTGTTTATGCAAAGCCTCTCAGATGCCAGTCCTCGCAGATCACAGGCTGCAGATGGGGTGGAGTTGCCAGTGTAGCTGACACCACCAGTCTGAGTATAAACCCACTTTTGCCCTGTTTGTTTTAATGGTGTTGCTGCTGTTTTCAAAGAGCATCATGCTGAATGATGAACAAAGAGGAACTAAAATGGTCTACTCTCTTTTTAATGCAGAAAAGAAAGGGGGGGAAGAGAAACCAGTTAAGGGTGTCAGTGTAAATCTTTTGCAATATTTATTGGTTTTTTTCAGCCTGCAAATGTAATGTGGGAGCGGATGGTAATTAAACCTGACAGGCCTGGCTGATCCTTGTCATTCGGTACAAGTCGGTGCCTCTTTCATGGGGATGCCACTAAAAAAGCAACAGGAGAGCTAATGATAAATACTTTCCGAGGCCATCTCCAGCGAGATCCTTTGCTCCAGTACATGTCTCTCAAAGCCTGGCCTCTCTCTGGAAACAAGACAAGGCGGGGAGGCTTCAGCCATTTCTGCTCAGCCGCCTTAAATTTCCAGGTCGGCCCAAGTGAGTGGAAACCTTTTGATCTGCAGCGCAAGGGAAATCTCTCCATTTAGAGCTTCCTTGCTTGTTTAGTCAAGATGTTAAGTTCGTAATCGTGGGCATCCACTAGCTTTATTTTGCACTGAAGCTCTAATTCAAGGGTCTCTAAACTTTTGGCTTAAGGGCCAAGGGCTGAAGGGCCACATCAAATATCTGGCGCAGTGTCAAGGGCTGGAAAAAAATATTAAATATAAAATTTATTTAAATACATTAGAGATCAAATTTAGATGAATGAATAAACGAATGAATATGCTCAAATGCCCAGGATTTCTCCAAGCACGAACACAGCCCAAGAAATAAGGCACACACTTAAATGGACCCCCATTCCTCCATCCCACAAGCACAACTCCAGTTCCATTTGATCAGCAGGGCCAGAGACTCTCAGGGGACAAGAGGCTGGCTACGGGCCAGATAGAGGCTGGCCGCGGGCCACATCTGGCCCCCAGGCCAGAGTTTGGAGACCCCTGCTCTAATTCATAACAGAGCCCGTTCTGCTTGCAGAAGTTCTTGCGTTCAATCCTGCTATCTCCAAGTAGAGTCAGAAAGGATCTCTTGCTGGAAACCTGGGAAACCGCTGCCAGTCAGTGTTGACCATATCAACGTAAATGGACCAGTGGCCTTGGCAGAAAACAACTTCCTGTATTCTATGAACACAGTTAGCAAGCATGAATGTAAACACTTGGATGCTTTGGTATAACCTTTCTCCACCCTTTTGGCATATCTAAACCAGCTGTTCCCAAACTGGATCTGTGGCCCACCAGTGGGTCATGACCCGTTTTTGGGTGGGTTGTAAAACTGACCAGGGAGTTTAGGCTATGCAAGGGCTAAACATTCTGCTTCTCAGGGGAGCACTGCTGCTCAATCACCAGTATAGCCACAGAGGCTTGGGCAGCTGGTAAACTTTTTTAGGTAGATTCTGATGCTAAAAAGTTTTGGAACTACTGATCTAATCTGTGGGAGATGGGAGTCTACTAGGCAGCATGATACAAATAACTAGTTGCATACACACCTTGTTAAGAACATATGAAGAGTCCTGCTGAATCAGGCCAAGGGCCCACCTAGTCCAGCTTCCTGTATGGCCCACCAGATGCCTCAGGAATCACACAAAACAAGAACCCGGCTTCCTGTTGTCACTTCCTTGCCCCTGGCATTCTGAGGTAGCCTACTTCTAAAACCAGGAGGCTGCACATAACCCATCATGGCTTGTAAATGGGTAGACTTTTCTTCCAGAAATCTGTCCAGTCCTCTTCTAAAGTCATCTAGACAAGGCACCACAGCCACATCTTGCGGCAAGGAGTTCTGCAGACTAATTACACGCAGTATAAAGACATATTTCCTTTCATCCCAAGTCAACATGACAAATGAAGCTGCCTTCTACTTAGACCAGTGATTGTTAACTTTTTCCATCTCACGGCACACTGACAAGGCACTAATATGGTCCAGGTGCACCGCACCAGGTTTTTGACAATTGATAAGGCACACCATGCTGCCAGTGGGGGCTCACATATCCCATTGGCCCTATTAATAAATGACTTTCCCCCAAATTCCTGTGGCACACCTGTGGACCACTCACGGCACACCAGTGTGCCATGGCACAGTGGTTGAAAATGGCAGACTATTGGTCCATATCACCTTGTCTGGCAAAAAATGTCCAGGTTTTGATACAGGAGGTTGGTCTCCCCCCCCCCCCCCCCACCTTACCTACCTGGAAATGCCAGGGATTGAATTTGGGACTATTTGCTTGCAAAACACGTGTGCTACCTTTGAGCCATGCCTGCTGCACTCAGGTTGGTAAATGGTTGTCTGTTGACCCAAAGTCAAACATAACTAGGAAAACTGTGCATCTCAGAAATGAATGGGGGAGCCACTGATGGGGGGGAGAGTAAAGTGCAAATGAGACTGTAAGCAACACACATTCTGAATCCGCAGTCAAGGAAACAGAGACTAGCATCTCTCCTTATGTAGGCGAGCCCTTTGAACCCTCACTCCCCCCAGCACCCATCAGTGGGAGCTCTGGTTTCATCAATTCCACTTTAGAAACAAGATGGGTCTATTTGGAGAAGTGCTTTTGCGCCTTCCTCCCGTGGCTTTTAATCGTGGAGAACAACTTGACCTAATTACTTGTTTTCCTTGCTGAAGTCCAGACCTGGCGGGAATTCTTCTCATCCTGCTGGTAAAATAAGATCTGGGGGGTCCACACCGCATGCTTTATTAAAGAGAATCGCCTAAAATAACGTGCTTTCAAATTAAGAGGCCTCTTTTCACCTCTCGAGATAATTAGACTGGAAGTTTTGGAGGAAAAGGTCAAGGGGCAACAGAAAAAAAGCACAACCCAGAGCCAACAGAGTACTAATGATGAGAAGTTGGTGGAAGGTTGTCACTTCTGCTTACCCAGAACATGAGAGAGCATCTAGGATGCAGCTGTATTATTTCACAGGTAATTTTCATATTGAATAAGTTTTGCAGCCTCCTGGTGGGATAACCAGCGCGGGCCTTTTCCAAGGAGTTGACCTTATTCCCAGCAACTTAAAGCACAAGGGCAGGAACATTACTGAACTTGAACATACAGCTCAGGCTTAAGAACCAGCACCTAGATCTTCCTGGCTCTTGTTTTGCCTGCCTTCCAACTTTGACCCCCATATGCTCTCTTGTATTATTGCAACTTGTTCTCTCCCTCCTGCCCTGGTCCCTAGACCAGTGATTTTCAACCTTCTTCATCTCATAGCACACTGGCAGGGCACTAAAATGGTCAAGACACACTATGGTTTGTTGGTAATTGATAAGGCACCACTGCATGGGCAGTGGGGGACTCACATCCCCCAATGGTCTTATTCATAAATGACCCTCTCCCAAATACGCATGGCCCACTTGGGGACCATTCGCATCATATATGCTCTATAACTTGCACAGGAAACCCTAAAGGCTGTTTCCTTTGTGTGTGAATGCAGTGGGGGCTTGCAAACAACAGACCTCTAGCTAGGCACATCTATCTCCTGTGCTGGTCTGGAGAGAGAGAGCCTGAGGAGGGGGAAGGAAGAGTTAAGGGCCACACCTTCTGCAAGTACCAGGGAGAGGGACAGATAGGTAGTTGACTGGACATTACAGTGCCCTCTAGAGCAGTGTTTCTCAATGTTTGTCCACCATCGTACCACTTCACGGGGCCCACCTGTTCAAAGTACCACTGGAAGTTACTGGCCATGACACTATCACCAGTTAACTTTTGGTTCCAGGTTGGGAGGCCAGATGCAATGGGACAAACACCAGTGAGAGGCTCAGGGTGGACGGGAGGGCTTTTTCGAGTGTGGAAAAGTCTGCTTTGGAGCTTTGTCCACTGAGCTGAGCTTCCTACCACTGTTTGTTGTGCTGTGTTCCTGGTCTTGCTGCCAGGCTGCGGGTGTCCAGGGGTGCAAAGGTACCACCAGACACCACTTCAAGTGCAGCACCTGTACCACTGGTTGAGAAACGTTGCTGTAGGGTCCTTCAGGTGCCCTTGCTTCCAGATTCCCACAGGCAGTGGATGAATGAGAGCCCATCCTCATTCCCCTCCCACCACGAAAAAGCCAATACGCTGGAGCTTAAGTACCTACTTTTGCCTACCCAATAGTGTACCAAGGTCATTTGGCACCCGGGATCTATACATTATTGGCACCCCCCCCAAGACAAAATTATTTTCTGTAATAGTCATCTCATGAAATGAATAATAATAATGGTCAGAAAAATAGAATAGACAGTAAATGTTTTCTCTTATTGAACTCTCTGTGTGTGTGTGTGTGTGTGTGTGTGTGTGTGTGTGTGTAAATACACACTAACTTTGTAAGTCTGTATAAGTATTTATATTTGTTTATGTATATATAACTTTGTGACTTTGTATATATAATCATACCAATAAGGAACTGAAAAATAAGTTTAAAAGAAGTATGTTTTCTTAGAATAAACAAACATACATCTTGGAGCAGTCTCTTGGGCACCCGCTTTTGCTGCCTGGCACCTGAGGCTGCTCCACTCCCCCACCCTGGCACCCCTCTTTGTACACCACAGTCTGGTGCTTTTCCTTTGCAAGTGGTTGATTTGAATGCTCACAAGATCAGGGTTTTGCTGTATTTGAAGTGAAGAGCCTGGCCGTGGTTATACTCTTAATTCTGGTGCTTATTTAACACTCTCGCTCCTTATTGGGGGAGGGGGAGGTGTTGGCCTCATTTAGAAACATGAATCATTTGATTACATATTCCACTTCCTGAAGATAGTGACATGCTAATTGGAAAATTCGTAAGGGTTTGGATGACTAGCTGGCTATTAAGATTAAAATAAAAATCAATAATCATTACTCACTTGTGGAGGTCCGGCATTCATGCCAAATGAAGGCTTCGCTGGAATGTGCAGGGGAGAGACGGGAGAGAAAATGCTCTCAAAGCCTTTCAGCTGAGGACGTAAATCCTGAAAGCACAAGATTTGTTGGGCTTAAGGAGGACACTGGACTGTGAACCCCGGGGCTGAAGGTTGTCTGGGACTTTGTGGGGTTGGCCTGATGGGGAGGGATTTTAACTCAAGTGAGTGCAGATAATAAAGAATATCAAAAATATTTAACACAAATAGTGTAATGTTGCAAAGCTGTTGCTGAAAGACCTCCATGTGTAATATCTCAGTAATATCTCAGCATGCCTGTTAGGTAGACCCAGCAGAGGGATCACTAGGGCAGGGGTGTCCAAACTTTTTGGCAGGAGGGCCACATCATCTCTCTGACGCTGTGTTGGGGGTCGGGGGAAAAAAAGGAATTAATTTACATTTCAAATTTGATTAAATTTACATAAATGAATATACAGTGGTGCCTCGCAAGACGAAATTAATTTGTTCCGCAAGTTGTTTCGTATTGCGAAAATTTCGTCTTGCGAAGCGCGGTTTCCCATAGGAATGCATTGAAATTTAATTAATGCGTTCCTGTGGGCAAAAAAAGTCAGAACAAAGACAAATTTGGTTTACAAAGTGTTTATTAAGTGCTCTTTAAAGGCATACATACTGTACAGAGGATTTCAAAAATTTCAAGCACAAAACTTCAACTTTTTAATTTTAAAAATTCATCTTGCGAAGCACGGCCATAGAAAAATTTGTCTTGCAAGTCACCAGAAAAATCGCAAAAACGCTTTCGTCTTGCGAGTTTTTCGGTGTGCGAGGCATTCGTCTTGCGAGGCACCACTGTATTAGGGATGGAACTTATATGAATGAATGAAGGTCTTGCAATAGCTCAAGGCCTATAAAAGGCCTTGCACAAAGCAAGGCCAGCCTTTCCTTTGCTGCCTCTGCTGCATCACAGATTTGAAACAGGAAGCAGTGGAGGGAGCCCTCGTCCCACAGCTCACTCAAGAGGTCGAACAGTTGGCTGTCCCGCTGGCAGCAGTTGCATCAGGCTAGCATGGGCTCCAGCAATTCTCCGGAAGGCCAGAGGCTTATTGGAGACTGGGGCCTTCCTGAGGGCCGGATTGGGAGCCCTTGAGGGCCGCAAGTGGCCCCAGGGCCGGGGTTTGGGCACCCCTGCACTAGGGTATCACACCCGGCGTGAGAGCTCATTGCATCACGCCTATTACGGACCTCCTCTTGTAGAAGACTCTACAGAATAAATTACAATATCATATGCACTGCCTCAATGCAGAGGCATCACTAGGGGTAATGTCACCCCCCATTAACTTTATTTTAATGTAGAACAGTGCAGGTCACCCAAGAAATCAGTAACCAAAAAACAAAACACACACACAAAAAAACAGTGGTCAACTTGATGTCACTCATACAACTGAATCAGAGTCCTGGTATTCGCTCTGAGACATGGAAATGAGAGCACCTCATTGGTTCCTTCTTGTGCCACAATGGAACTCTGTGAGGCCTGAGCACCAGCAGTGTTTGCTGGGACCGGAGGGAAGCGAGATGAACGCCAGTGTCAAGGTAGAGTGAGGACCAATTAAGACAGAGAACGGGAGCTTCTCATTTGTCATGTGAAGCTGTCCCTTTTAGGGGGGGAAAAGCATTCAGGGGGTTGTGTTGTGACGTCTGAGCCCAAAGAAGATAAAAAGAGAAAGATTTAAGGATTGTACTGTAGGTGGCAGAAATGGATTGCATATGCAAGGGAGTGTTTTTTGTTGATGGGGTTTCTTTTTTTCCTTATCCTTTGTGCAAGAAGACACTGTTACAGATTAGAAGCAGAGTTGGCTGCAGTCTCTCCACCTCCCTTCACACGGGGAAGATCCAGTGTTTGTGTGTGTGTGTTTTTTTTTGGGGGGGGGGGCATGAGCACTACCTTAACTCCAGAGCTCAGGTCAACCAGTTGGGTAGACCTGGGCTCCCAGTTGAGCTTTCGGCCTCCTTGGCCAAGGTTTGCTGGGCGGGTAGACCTGGGCTGCTGCCTGGACTTGGAGCCCAAATCTACATACCAGGAGAGCTGGGTTCCCATTCTGACTCTGTCCTCTAGAGCCACCTCTTCCTGGTCCTGGGCTGTGCTTGGGCTGCTCTCCATCCTGGTGGGCACCTTTCCCAATGGCGTGACAGTTTGGGGGGGGCATGCACCCATGCCCCCCGATCCCTCCTGCTTCCACAGCAACTCCAACCAGTCGTTCCCATTTCCTTTCTGCTCTATCTCTCACTGTCTGCATCAGATCTGGACTCCCAGCTGGAGCATATGCCCAGTAGTGGAGCGGGGGGCGGCGCAGCGGGTTAAAGTATAGTAGGCTTTGCACTGCTTTGTGCAAGTGGCCTCTCCTGCATGCCTTTTTGGCAACGCACATTGCAGTCACTGCCCAAAATGGCTCCAGTGGTAAATAGGAGGCGCTGCTTGCACGACACATTGGGGAGCCCGCTGTACTTACTGTGCTGTCTCCCTCTGACTACGTCACTGCATATCTCCTGCCCCACCAGGTCTTTTCTTCTGCAGAGACAGCTGGCCATTGAACCAGGGACCTTCTGCTGAACACTCCTTGCTTGCCGTAAGCTCAAGTGTTTGTGGGTTCTGTCCACCTTTGCAAACAGTCCAGGCATCCTGGTGTCGCCGCCTTGGCCCTCTTACGTTTTTAGCTTCTGCAAAAGTAGAATTGGTCTTTAGCTGGCAACCTTCAGTCTCGAAAGACTATGGTATCGCGCTCTGAAAGGTGATTCTGGGACAGCGTCTAGTGTGGCTGAAAAGGCCGATTCAGGAGTGACAATCCCTTCCATGCCGGGAGCAAGTGTAGGCTGTCCCTGGTCTGTCTCCCTGGCTGTGGGCCTTCCTTCTTTGCCTCTTTGTCTCAGACTGTTGGCCAACTGTCTCTTCAAACTGGGAAAGGCCATGCTGCACAGCCTGCCTCCAAGCGGGCCGCTCAGAGGCCAGGGTTTCCCACCTGTTGAGGTCCACTCCTAAGGCCTTCAGATCCCTCTTGCAGATGTCCTTGTATCGCAGCTGTGGTCTACCTGTAGGGCGCTTTCCTTGCACGAGCTCTCCATAGAGGAGATCCTTTGGGATCCGGCCATCATTCATTCTCACGACATGACCGAGCCAACGCGGGCGTCTCTGTTTCAGCCGAATTGGTTTCTGTTTCAGAATTGGTCTTAGACTGCCAATAACGTATAGCTAATATGACACTGCCTCTAATAAAATGTCTGAAATGGACTTTGCTTGGAAGTAATTGGATTCTGTAATAGCTCTTATCACTTTAATGTTGTTTGCTCTCTCCTAGTTAAGGCAGTTAATTTTGCTTTCTTATACACCAATTTTCAAGGCAGAATGCATGATGACTGGGAACACGAGCTTCCCCCCTCCCGGTATTAATGTCTCCACATTCTTCCCTACAATGCAACAGTATACATTTTAAAACCTGGCGTGGCATTGACCAAGTTTCATGCCATAAGGGTGGTTCTCCCATTTAATTGGGCTGTTAATGAGATGGTTACTGGCACATGGAGATTTTCACGGTCTGTTCCATGGCTCCATGGCTGCTGCTTGATGGCCTTTCTGGAGAGAATTTTTATTTTATTTTATTTTGTGCTCAGTCAAAAATGGAGCCTTCTGTCAAAGGAAGTGTGTTTCAGAACACAGTGTAGTATTTACTTACTGTCTCTCTCAGCGTGTGCTTATTTAATCCTGCTTTTCTTCAGAGTGGGGAAGGTTTGCCTCTGTTGGTCAAGCAGGCAGCCCGAGGATTCTGCTTGTACTGAAAGTGGAAGCATCTTCAAAGGTTGCATCCTGTAATTACAGGAACTTCCTGTACAGTTTCACAGGAGCTGTTTTTAAAAAATGTTTATAGTGGGCCTCGGTATCTGCAGACTCTGCACCCACTGATTTAGGGCCCAATCCAGACTTGTGCTCACCAGCTGACCACCAGCGTGCACTGGCACAAGGCATATCTGTGAGCCTTACTGTGAGCTCAGTGCCAGAGCTACCCAGCTCCGCATTGGGCCAGCGGACCGTCACCTGGTGGTCGGTCCAAATCATTGGGTGTCAGAGAGGTAAGATGGGGCGGGGGGGGCTGGGAGGAGGTATTCTGGGGCGGGCAGGGAAAGGCGTGGTGGGGAAGGGGCCAGGACTGGAGCCCTGTGTCATGCTGCGCGGCCTGTTATGGGACTCCTTGATTCTGCACTGGCTAAAAAAAACTGCCAAAGAATTGAGTAGCCCCATTGCGGGGCTACTGTGCTTGCCTGGGGGAAGGGGATGAAAGTCCTTCCCCCAAGGTGCCACCGGTGGCTGCCCAACATGCTCAGGATTCCACTGTAGCCATTTTGGCACTGCGGGAGCCCCGTGCTCCGGACAGCTTAGAATTTGGCTGCCCACCAACCACAGATCGAAAATATTTGTATTAAATCTCCTTGCTTCCTCCTCCCCCTGCTGCCAGCGCTGCCCTTCGAAGCTGACTGTGCGCAGCTTGCGCCTTTCGCTCACCATCCATCCCTCTCAGCCTCTTGCAGCCCCTTTCCCAGCTGCTCCCTCCAACCCAGAGACGCTTTGGCATAGAAGCAGCCGGCCAGCCCATCGCTCAGGCAGGCCGCCTCCGGTACTTAAAACACACCATTTTAAAATGCAATTTTATGGAGACTTGAGCGTCTGCGTATTGTGTTATCCACGGGGAGTGCCGGAACCAAAGCACTGCAGGTACCGAGAGCCCACTGTAGAGTCATCAGGATGAATAGATCTGCAGGCCTAGAATTTTCACTTGTTCTTCTCTTTGCAGGTTTACAGGAACCAACCTCCCTGCCCCTGTCATCAGCAGCAAAAACTGGCTCCGACTCCACTTCACTTCCGATGGCAACCACAGGCAGAAGGGGTTCAGTGCGCAGTACCAAGGTATTTGCAGGTCTTTGGCGTGCCCTGTCCTCTGTTCCACATCCCTTGAATTCCAGTCTAACAAGGAAAATGTATAAAAATTAAAATGAATGAATGAATGAACAGGAGCATGCAGTTGATTAGGAGTTTGCCACACTGATAGGTCCCCTCCGCTAATTTTTGTCCTTCTACATTACAAATGTGTATTGATAGCCTTGCCAAAAATTGCAGGCTTTGCATGATCATGCATAAGTCTACAGGGGGCCCCATATTTGCGAATCCCATATCCGTGGTTTCAGCTATCCACGAATCGGGTCTACCCCCGCCCTCCACCCCTGTGGTGCTTCCTCCATAGGCTTGGGGAGTTTCGCTCTCCTCACCTCTAGAGGAGAGTCTGAGCTCAGCAGAGGCCGTGGACGTCCACCTGAGGGCTCAGACTGAACTTCCCCAGAACTCCTAAGGCCTTATAAGGCATTAAAAGCATCACCTGGTTTCATCCATGTGATTTGAGCTCTAAAGCTCATTCTGAACCCAGCAGAGGCTGGGATCGGGCGTCCTCAGCGTCTGCTGTGCTCAGACTCCCACTGGAGGCAAGGGGAACAGAGCTTCCCTTACCTCCAAAGGGTGAGGTGGCCTCCCGGACCGTGGGGGCAGGCGTTTGCCCATATCCATGTTTTCAGCTATCTGCGGGGGGTTCTGGAACGGAACCCCTGCAGATAAGGGGGCACACCTGTATATCAGGATGGTTTCTGTATTGTACTGTACTGTACTGATGCACACAGGGACAAAATGCATAAAATGTTCCAGTGCAAAATTGGGGGAGGGCACACACAAAATTGAATGAAACTGAGTTGTAAGCCAAGTTGTCAGTTCACCCCCCTGCAGATCCGTGCCACTTAATCCCTACCCCTCTAGCCACTATTTCTTTTAAAAATAAATAAAACCACCAGGTGATGTTGTACATTTTGCATAATGTTCGGACTGAGGGAAAATTCCAGGTAGAGGGAGAAAGGGGACTGATGCTGGAGAAGGTGAAAAAATGTGGGGGGAGGCAGGATAATTGAGAGTATCCCATCCTCCCCTTTGCATAGAGATCCACCTTAAGCTGGTTAAAGATTTTGTCACTGTTCCCTCATTGGTTTTCCTTTCTGGTAAATAAATCCTAATTATTGTTTCTGCCTTATTTTATTTCCAGTTGCCCCTGACATCCTTGCAGTTGAGGAGTTAGTGGACTTTTGGGCCCCTGGTGTTATTCTTCTCTCTGATCTTAGCTTACTGTGATTCAAAAGAGGTAGCAGACCCCACATGCTTTCTTCCGCATCATCAAAAGATATTCAGACACTGTCTATTGTTTGCCACCTTGCCAGGTTTTTTTTTAGCTGAAAAGGCAGGATGGAAATCTTTTCAGAGGATTAAATAAATGCATTTCCTCAAGGGGAGAGGCTGTGTTAAGCCTTTTCCAGCCAAAACATCAAATGAGTCCTGTGACACCTTGAAGGCTAACAGATTTATTGAAGAATAAGTCTTCAATCAATAAATAGCATTAATAACATTCAATAAATTCAACGTAATTAAATGTATACGTGTGCCCCTCCCCCCACACATACACAGTGTGAGCATAAAAGCAAAAGGGCACAATAATTGCACATTAAAAGTCTTCTTTTTTTCAAATCTGGAAAGTAGGGAGCCCTCTGAATTTCCCCAGTTGGGCCTGTTGATAGGACATGCATGTCTTATTCCTGTCTACTTTGTTAAAGCTGCAATTTCCCTTTATTTACCACTGCTAGAGGTGTGCTTTCCTTGTGACGAGGAAATAAAAACTCATAACACCATTTTCTGCACCTCTCTCTCTCTCTCTCTCTCTCTCTCTCTCTCTCTCTCTCTCTCTTTCTGACAAAGAACCTGAAATCTGCAGAAAAATGAAATAAACTGGGAAATCTGCAAGTAAAATTAGTCATTAGTGATTGACTGAGATCACAGTCCTATCCATGTCTACTCAATAGTAAGTCCTATTCTGTTCAATAGGGCTTACTCCCAGGAAAGTGTTGATAGGATTGCAGCCTGAGCCATTAGTCATTTGATTTTCTTCTGTAAACCATTTTGTGAACTTTTTGTTGAAAAGCGATGGTATAATAATAATAATAATAATAATAATAAATGGGTTGGATGGGAGAGGTTGGATGGGGGGTACATGGGTAATGATTATGGGTGAATCCTATCCAACTCTGGTGCAGCCACAATGCAGCCCCATGGTAAGGGAGAACCTGTTCCCATACCTTAAGAAGGCCCCAGTGACTGCCCCTCCAGCACAGGATGCAGTGTACATCCTACTGGCACAACAGCACCAGCACTGGAAAATTGGATGGGATTGGGCCCTATGGCTGCATCTGCTTATACTATACCACCTACATCACTGACCTAGTACACTTTTAAAGCAATTATAATTTATTCTTATAATTTATTTTTAAAAGATGGAATAAAAATACGTCACGCTGCTTTCTGCACTTTTCCTCCTTTGGGAAAAAAAAATGAAAATGCGAAAAAATAAAATAAAATAAATGTTTCAGAAGACCTCTAACCACTTCCCTAAGTGCCTTGTTTTAATGGCTTGAGTTTGTTTTAATGAATAAAATGCATACTTTTTAAAGGCCTTTAAAAGCTAACACCATCGCATTACAATGAGTTCAGAAACAAATAGGTCACCACTGGAATTGTTATAATAGCTGTGTAATAGGCTCTGATTTCTGAGTTCTAGCCAACGTTCAGGCTGTTGCAAAATGTTAGAAAGAGAGCTGCAACCAGGCAACTTTGAAACACAGGCTCTTCCTCTTTATCCACAGGTCTGCAATCTGCAAATCTGACTCAGTGCAGTTTGGAAGCCTGTGTCGGGGGACCTCAGAGGACCTCCTAGACGTGACCAGAAGTTGCATCTTGGAGGTCTTCTGAGGTGCAGGGAGGTTACACACCAGGGATGGGAGAACCCAGCATGGCTTGACTCAGGTCAAGTCACTGCCCCCCTGCAACTCGACCTGAAAAGGAGTCCTAATGGAGGCACTTTCCAAGTCTCTGAGTCACCCTTTAGTGACTCTAATGGACTTGAGTCAAACCATTCCCCTTTAAAAAGTTTGCCTTTAAAAAAAAACGAGGCTGCTGCCAGGCTCTGCGTGTGTGTCGGAGTTCTCTTTGCTGTGCCCTTCCATCTGTGATCAGGGGTGGGAGGGGTGGGAAGGACTGAGTGAGAGCTGGGACAGAAACAATGAGAGTGCGGAGGATCACGAGCAGCAGCTGCAAGGCTTGCCATGATGACCCAATAAATTGCAACCCTACTCAGAAATAGTCCCACTGTAGCTCATCATTCAGTGAGACTTCCCTCTCCCCACCAGCCATGCAGTGCAAAGTCTGATTGCTATGAAATCCCTCCCCCTTCCGCCCTCCCCTTCCCTAGGCTTCTCAAGCCAACCTTAAGGCAAAAACCCCCTTGGCTGCTCCTCCTGCTCTCCCTCAGTCAATGAAAATATCAGAATGCCCGTCCTTTGTCCAAAGATCATCTATTCCTTCTTTCCTATCAGAGACAGGAAAAGAGAGCCCAGTCCCAGCTTCCCCCATTCATTGCAAGAGGAAAGCGTTCACCCTTTCCTGCCTCCTGGCTGGACCTTTCCTGCTGCTCGCCTGGTCGGGAATTCTGGCCTCACGAGGTTTTCCACGTGGCGAGAACAGTAAGGAAGCACCCCAGACAAAGGCAGACTCAAGTCAGCACACGTGGGAATGAGTGCTGAGTCGGGGGGGGGCCCTGACTTGAGTCTTTTTTTTTAGTCTTCCACGCATGTGACTCATGAGTCGCAGAGTCACCAAAAATCACACATTTTTGCGACTCAGGTCCGAGTCACCTGACTCAAGTTCTCAACACTGTTACACACCTCCCTGTACCTCAAAAGTCCAGCCAGAGCCTTTGGAGAGGCTCTTTCTTTCCTGCTTGCTAAACTTGGGAGGTGTATTTCCAAAGGCTCCGGCCAGCCTTCTGAGGTGTGGGGAGGTTGCAGTGGCCTCCCCACACCACAGAAGGTCACAGAGGATCTCCTGGAGGCCTCTGAAAGGTACCTCTGGTTATGTCTTGGGAGGTCCTTTGAGGGCCTTCTATACCCACAAAATCAGTATCTGCAGGGGGTCTGGAAACAAATCCCCATGGATATTGAGGGTCAACTCATACTGCTTTCCAGCCCAGCTATAGGGAGTCAGTGAAGAGAAAGTTCAGTAAAGATTGAAGCTCAGTGAAAGGAAAGTTCAATAAAGATGGAAGCTCCTGGGCTGGTGGTAGGTTACATGGCCTCTGGCCCTCTGATTTGCCTGGAGCTTACTCAGGTTTTGCTAAGTGTGCTGGGAGAGAGCGAGAAAGAGGTGGCTGTGTTTGCTCAGTGGAACCCTTGCGTGGGATGGCGCCCTTAACAAGAGGATCATGTAACCTTCAGGGCAAATCTGTGTCCTGAGCATGTTAATTCAGAAGGGATCCCAGCTTCTGCTTTCCATCCAGTTTTGCAGTGTAGAAGATCAGGCGATGAACTGTGTGAATCACCTCCAAAATGCAATTTGTTAAGCAATTTAGTCATAGTTTTCAGGTTAGCAATTGCCCTGAGTTTGCGTGTTGCATTTGAAAAAAGGAAAGAAAACAGAGTCCCAGTTGCCGCTTTGCCATGAAAAACACACCTGCCTGAGTCATGCTTTTTAATTTTTTTTTTAATATAAAAATAGACAAGTAAAGACTAATGTTATAATTTCCTCTTTGATTAAGGCAAATGTCAGGGGCTTCTAATCCTGTGAGCTCATTGAAAACCCATTTTGTGAAGCATAATAGGCTAAGCGTTGGTGTGTCGAGTGCTTGAAAAGATAAATTTCCAAGAAATCATCCCTCTTGTGCAGGGGCAAACTGGGGGATTCGAAATCAATTTCTTATCTTAGTTGCTTTGTTTAAAGCACAGATTCAAAGCTTTAGAATCAGCGGGTGTCTGAAGCTGCCACCCAAAGACAAACAATGAAGGTTAGAGCAGACTAGACAAGGCAGATGTACTTACAGCCAGTTCTTGTTATCCGCTGGGGTTCGGTTTCTTGACAACCCCAGCAGATAGCAAATCCGTGGATAGGAAACATTGATTCCCCCCAACATTTTAAAGGAGCCCATGCTAGTGATGGGCACCATTTTGAAGTGGCAAAGCGGGTTAAACCGCTGAGCTGAGCAGCCTGCTGACCGCTAGGTTGGCGGTTCGAACCCAGCTTCTGCCAACCTAGCAGTTCGAAAGCATGTAAAAATGCTAAATATAAGAGGAACACCACTGGAAAAGGTGACTTTTGCCAAGTTAGGAAGGGCTCTTGCCCAGTTAGCAGAGAAAAATTTCTTGCTCCCATTTTTTGCTCGAAACTGTCCTTCATGGATAATCCCACATACCTTGGATATCATCTCATTTGCCCTTCAACCACTAGAGATAATGAATCACAAAGCAGATTTGAAGTGGATTAAGAAATGGTCTGCCCAGCAGTTCCTTCCTTTTTTTTGTGGCCCTTCAGTGGAGTTCTGTAATTTGGCCATATTCCTCCTTTGAACCCTGGTCTTTATGGATGAGTTGTTTGGGGCTACTCAGTGTAATTCTATCACTGTGCTTTATTGCACCCGTAATATTTTAACATGTTGCCTTTCTTTGAATGATGCATTATTCCCAATAGTTAAGTTTTTTTGTTGTTTTGTTCTTGTGGAGGAATTTCTCTTCTGGTTCTGTTTCAAGGTGCTGGCAAGATGTGCTCGAATTGTGCATTCCTTACCTTATTATTATTATTATTATTATTAGTAGTAGTAGTAGTAGTAGTAGTAGTAGTAGTATTGTATTGTATTGGCAACCTTCAGTCTCGAAAGACTATGGTATCGCGCTCTGAATGGTGGTTCTGGCACAGCGTCTAGTGTGGCTGAAAAGGCCAATCCGGGAGTGACAATCCCTTCCACACCGGGAGCAAGTGCAGTCTGTCCCTGGTCTGTCTCCCTGACTATGGGCCTTCCTTCTTTGCCTCTTAGCCTCAGACTGTTGGCAAAGTGTCTCTTCAAACTGGGAAAGGCCATGCTGCACAGCCTGCCTCCAAGCGGGCCGCTCAGAGGCCAGGGTTTCCCACTTGTTGAGGTCCATCCCTAAGGCCTTCAGATCCCTCTTGCAGATGTCCTTGTATCGCAGCTGTGGTCTGCCTGTAGGGCGCTTTCCTTGCACGAGTTCTCCATAGAGGAGATCCTTTGGGATCCGGCCATCATCCATTCTCACGACATGACCAAGCCAACGCAGGCGTCTCTGTTTCAGCAGTGAATACATGCTAGGGATTCCAGCACGTTCCAGGACTGTGTTGTTTGGAACTTTGTCCTGCCAGGTGATGCCGAGGATGCGTCGGAGGCAGCGCATGTGGAAAGCGCTCAGTTTCCTCTCCTGTTGTGGGCGAAGAGTCCATGACTCGCTGCAGTACAGAAGTGTACTCAGGACGCAAGCTCTGTAGACCTGGATCTTGGTATGTTCCGTCAGCTTCTTGTTGGACCAGACTCTCTTTGTGAGTCTGGAAAACGTGGTAGCTGCTTTACCGATGCGCCTGTTTAGCTCGGCATCGAGAGAATGAGTGTCGGAGATCGTTGAGCCAAGGTACACAAAGTCATGGACAACCTCCAGTTCATGCTCAGAGATTGTAATGCAGGGAGGTGAGTCCACATCCTGAACCATGACCTGTGTTTTCTTCAGGCTGATTGTCAGTAGTAGTAGTAGACAGTAGTAGTAGTAGTAGTAGTAGACTAGTAGACAGTAGTAGTAGTAGTAGTAGTAGTATTTATATACTGCTTTACAACAAAAAGTTCACAAAGCGGTTTACAGAAAAAATAAATAACTAATGGCTTCCTGTCCCAAAAGGGCTCACAATCTAAAAAGATGCTACAACAGCAGCCACTTGAAAAGGCACTGCTGGGGTGAGGTGGGCCAGTTAGTCTCCCCCTGATAAACAAAAGAGGAGCACCCACTTGAAAAAGTGCCTCTCAGGGCGCAATCCTAACCCCTTATGTCAGTGCTTTCCAGCACTGGCATAGCGGTGCCAATGGGACGTGTGCTGCATCCTGCAGTTGGGTGTCATTCACGGAGGCCTCCTCAAAGTAAGGGAAAGTTTATTCCCTTACCTCGGAGCTGCATTGCCCTTATGTCAGTGCTGGAAAGCACTGACATAAGAGGTTAGGATTGGGCCCTTAACCAGTTTGCAGGGGTGCTGTTCCTGTGTATTTGTACGATCCCTTAGGTGGTGTGGGAATGATGACCAGGAACAGGGAGATGAGGGGGATTCTCCAAATGTATAATTCATTTGTATTTTATCATCCGGTTTCCCTCGACAGTCTTTTCTACTGGGCTTAGTGCAGTTTATGTAAAATGGATTTCCCCGCAGGCCGTCTTTTGCTAAACTTTGATCTCTCTTGAATTTCAGTTAAAAAGCAAATGGAAATGAAGTCCCGAGGAGTGAAACTGATGCCAAGCAAAGACACAAACCAGAAGACATCTGTGTGTAAGTTTCACCCACGGATGCACGCTCAATGAGACCTAGTGCCTTGAACATTCCATATGATTTTACTATAAGCTCCAGAACGTAGCCACTCTTTTCTCAAAAGTTTTAATGCTTGTTATCCCACCTCCTACCCTGCATTTACCGCCTCACCTCCTCCTTCCAATGCTCCGTTTGTTAGCACGTACTAACTCCGTAAAGATGGGCCGTGTGCCATAGCGGTTTTGTTGTGGTCGAAAACACAGGAGCCTCAGTGTCGGTGCTTTTTCCTCACGTAGTCTGTTGAGTCATCAAGCTGCAAGCCTACTTTTGATAACCAAATGTATTTGTCTAGCAGAAATGTAAAACGGACTCGAACTGGTGTTGTGTGAGCTAGCGACAAAGAAGCCACAGTGACTCTGCTGATAATCTGAAATAAGATCTCTCCTTTCTCTCCGTCCCGGTTATTGAATTTCACGGTACCTATCTGCTGAAAATCTTCCTGAGAAAGGACTAGTTGCTAGAATGAAAAGACAACAGGCGGAGCAGGGCGGGAAGGGGAAAAATAAATATATATAAATGTTTGATGCATTTGTACTTACTCCGAACGTGCAGTTTTGCTTCTTGTTACTGTCATCTTGACAAAATTTGACTAGAAGCACATCTAGAACAGATATTGTTTTGTTACCTGAGCTGTTCCTTTATGACACTTGAAAACTCCTTTATGGCATACTGGGTCTCGTGGAAGGGTGATGCGTTGCAAAATAGAGTCCAGTGGCCTTCTTTGTTGGGTAGGTGATTCAAAGGAGCCCCATCCTAGTGTTGCGTAGGTAGTGCGAGACCAGGCATTCAGCTGGATCTTTGTATCAGGTTGTGAGTGTATGAGCAGCTGGGTGCCCAGGTAGTGAAAAGCAGGAAAAGCTTGTGGCCTTACCAGACGTTATGGTAGGACCGGACTTGTAGGACTGGATCTGGTGCAGAGTCAGGTCTACACCCCCTTCTGCTACTTGACTCAATAGACTAGCAGGGGTCTCCAAACTTTTTGGCCAGAAGGCCGCATCAAATATCTGGCATGGTGTTGAGGGCCGGAAAAAAAATTTAAATATAAAATTTAAATAAAGAAATTAGAGATGGAATTTAGATGAATGAATAAATGAATGAATGGGCTCATTCATTCAACCTCTCTGGCCCTCAGAACACCCTCCAGATATAATCAGAGCACAGTTCTGGTCATGTTCAGCTGAGTGGGCCACAGGCTTTCAGGGGATAAGAGGTTGACCATGGGCCGGAAAGAGGTTTGCTGCAGACTGCATCTGGCCCCCGGGCCGGGGTTTGGAGACCCCTGGACTAGAACAGTGGTTCTGAAATGCTTTATTACCAGAATCCACTTTTTAAAACAACACTCTTATCAAGACCCACCTAGATTTACAATATTTATGTTTTTAAAGAGGATCTAGAAAGAAATATTTTATGTATTTATTTACAAGTAATAATAACTGGAAAAACAGATGCTCAAACATTTATCTCCCTATATTTTCACATGCTTGCAAACTGCAGGAACTCAGCTCTTTGCAGGGCAATTAGCAACAATCAGATAATTTGATTTTTGAATAGCCTCAGGGATTGATGCAGTTAGTGATCTAATCTTTTCCATCGTCCAGTGGAGGCTCTGCTCCGCAACCCACCAAAAATTGGTGGGAACCATTAGACAAGAAACAAAACCACTCCAATGCCTAGAGGGTTTACCTAAGTACACACACACTTAAGGCCGAAGAGCACACTTAACTTATTGTGACACGCTTTTCACCGAGGCTGGCCACTATTGCACTTGCACGTTAGGTTTGGAAAGCATCAGTGTCCTTTTGTATGAGGTTACTTAGGAAGTCTGGTGCAATTCAGTGAATGTGGAAGATAAGGACAAATTGGTCACTTTTTTTAACAAGAGAGATCACAGGACTGAAGAGAGTGGCTTTTTGGTGATGGGATTCAGTCTCTTTCACTCAGTGGTGGCACTATCTAGTTATTTAGATAGTCAGGAACTTGCAGTGCAAGGCGGGCTGTGAAATGTTAAGCGTTCAGCTCTTAATAGCTTCACATTGGACGCTCAAGGAGAATACTCAGAGCGAAAGAGTATTACCTGATCCAGATGTTGATCTTGCTGCTGCTATAGGCCAACACCTTTGATTGAGAGGTCCTTTCCTTTACTGCCCCACCCATTTGTTCCGGACATGTTAATTGGTTGTCACCTGCTTCAAGTGTTTGTCTGTGTGGACGTTTACACGGGAACTCTTGAGCCACTAGGGAGCACAAAGGAGAAACGGGGAACTGAGATAACCTACACCTCTGGCATAACATGGCCGGCTGGGTTGGAATGCCTGTTTCTTCATCTGAGCTCCATCTCCATTCTGTGGTTTCAGAAAGGGGCAGGATTTCTGTTAACCGGCTTGCATGCATTGCATGCAACTCCATGCGTTGGAGTTTTTGCAAAATCAGCCGAGAACCAAAAGAGTCGTCGTCCTTCTGCAGCTTGTAAGACTGAAGATGTTCTGTTGGCCACTTTGCAGCCAAGTGGTTTTTCAAGTCAGGTGCTCAGTTTTACATGTGCAGCAGCACTCTAGCCGTTTCAGCCCATGCAGAAGAAAACAGGCTTTCCCAAGGCTTTGCAGGAGATTGAGAGGAAAAGGGTGATGTGCTCTTTAATCTCCCCAGCCCTAGTGAGTGAGTGAGGTCAAATTGCCAAGGCAGCCTTTCCCAAATAAGGGCAGAAGTGGTTGCCCACCGTCGCAGTGTGTGTCTTGCATTGACTGGCATTGCAAGGTGAAATCAACGGGGCAGCCGCTTACAGTAGGTGCTTGTTATGTGAAGGGGGGTGTCGTTCTGGAAGCCCCTACAGATAAATTCTGTTGATGCTGGTGGGGTGCAAGATCAAAGTGCCGAAATTACCAGGAGGTGCACTGGGCCCACAGTCCATTCCATAGGTATCCTCACCTCCTCAGGAAGTGTTCTGATTATGCTCATGCCTCAGTCTTATCAATCAATCAACAATGTTTAATGGCATCACAACCTCAGTCTTTTAAGCAGGGCCACACTATTGCTCCAGCCTTCTTTCTTGTTTCCCAGATGCAAGTTGCAGAAGGCAGGCATTTGGGGTTACCCTAAGTACCCTTCCCCCTCAAGATCTTTAGGAAAGAGAGTTCTGAGAGAAAATAATAGAAGTTTCTAGCACCCCTGTAGTCTGTCCCTTCTCATTGAAGGAATCTGCCCTGGGGAGAAACCCCCTCCCAAAGCTTCATGTTCCTTGATCTATCTGTTGCGATTGATCTCCTTTTGTCACCCTGGAGATGGGAAGGAAGTGGCTGATTGTTTTGTTACCTTCCTGCTTTTTCAGGCAGGCATTGACCTGTCTAAAGGAGTTTACAACAAAAACTGGAGTGTCAGAGCCCAGTCCTGTGCACATCTACTCAGAAATTCAGTCAAAAGTCAATGGGCCTTACTCCCAGGTAAATGTGAATGGGATTGCAGCCTCAGGCTTCAGGTAAGTGTGGATAGGATTGCAGTCTCAGGCTTCAGTCCTATGTATACATTCCTGGGACTACGCCTCATTGAACACAATGGGACTTGTTTAGTAGAAATGCATAGGATTGCACTGTCAGACCCTGCCTTCTGGCTGACCAAGAGAACACACAAGGGTGGGGGAGTGAAGGAAAGAAAAGGAAGACCTAAATGCCAAAACAGAGTGATGACTTGCACAGAGGCACCTTTGTCCAGTATTGGCCGGGTTGATCTACTCTTAGTGATCTTCTTGCTCAGACAGAATTGACAGCCCTTGTTCCTTGTGCCTTGGTGTCAGAAGCCAGAGTGCAGGCATACCTCTCTTTAAGGCCCTTCACTTTGGAGCACTTAGCTAATACAGCACTTTCCCCACTATATATATTCGTGTTTATTTTATTTTATTTTATTTTGGCACTTGTTTTTGGTGGAGATGAGCACATTAGTGAACTCGGAGCTGAACTGGACAAGTCAATTGGCACCATTCTGTTACCCCTGCTCTGTAGTATTTTTATTTTTTTCTGTTTTACTTTTGCATCATTTTTAAGCCTAAGCGATAGTGCCCACTTAATGGATGATAGTGTAAAAATCTTTGTAGGCTTTTATATGCCTGGCAAATGGGGTGGGGGGGGGGAGCTATGATTCTCTTTACAGACATGGTCTGGAACGTCACCTGCCATATTAACAAGGTACATGTGTGTCCTCTGTCCCCGTACTTTTGCAGGCTCTGACAATTGGCTCTGACTTGGGTGGGTTCCTTACAAGAGGGACACTTTGTAGTAGCTCAGAGGCTATGTTTCCCTGTTATTATTCATTCCCCCTAGGTTGGGGGCTAGTGCTGAAAATGAGACACGCCCTGGTCTGCTCCACTTCAAGAATCATGGAATCATAAAATCTTAGAGTTGGAAGGTACCTAAAACTTCATCCAGTCAACCCCCTGCCTAGAACAGAAAATCCTCCTCGAGCATCTCCAGCAGATGAGCCTCTACTTGAAAATCTAATTTGTCCAAAATCACAAGATCCCAAGCTAATTCTATGCTTGGGATCATGAGAAAAGGTACTGAGAATAAAATGGCTAATATTGTAATGCCATTGTACAAATTGATGGTAAGGCTATACCTGGAGTATTGCGTCCAGTTCTGGTCACCACATCTCAAAAAGGATATCGTGGAAATGGAAAAGGTGCAGAGGAGAGCAACCAAAATGATGACTGGGCTGGGGCATCTCCCTTATGAGGAAAGGCTACAGCATTTGGGTCTCTTCAGCCTAGAAAAAAAGGTGCCTGGGGAGGCCATGATTGAGACATATAACACTATGCAGGGGATGGCTAGAGAGGATAGAGGTATGTTCTTTCCCCCTTTCATACAACACCAGAACCAGGGAACATCCACTAAAATTGAGTGAGTTAGGACAGACAGAAGAAAATATTTCTTGTTCCCAGCATGGAGTTAGACTGTGGAACTCCTTGCCACAGGATGTGGTGATGGCATCCAACCTAGAAGGACAAATTTCTGTAGGAAAAGTCCATTATGGGTTGCAAGCCATGATATGTATGTGCAACCTCCTGATTTTAGAAGTAGTCTACCTCAGAATGCTTGATGCAAGGGAGGGCACCAGGATGCAGGTCTGTTGTTGTCTTGTGTGCTCCCCAAGGCATCTGTTGGGCCACTGAGATACAGGAAGCTGAACTAGATGGCCTTTGGACTGATCCAGCGGGGATCTTATGTTCTTATCTCCAGTGAGGAAGAATCCACTGCCTTCATCGGCAATCTGTTTCACTGCTGAACCGCCCTTACCATCAGGAATTTTTTTCTGATGTCCAATTGGATTCTCTTCTCTTGCAGTTTGAACCTGTTGGATCTAGTTCTACTTTCAGAGGCAGTTCAAAACAAATCTCTCCCTTCTTCCATTTGAAAGCCCTTCAGGTATTTGAAGAGCGCTATCATATCCCTTCTCAGCCTTCTCTTCTCCAGGCTGAACATACCAAGTTCCCTCAACCTTTCCTGGCAGGGCTTGTTCTGAAGCCCTTGGATCATCCTCGTCGCTCTCTTCTGAACCTGCTCCAGTTTGGTTTAGCAAAAGATGGATGAACTTTCCTTCCACTCTTACTAAGCTTTGGGAGTTAATAGTGCTAACCCAACACAAGTCTTGTCATTTCATTTGGCAGAAACTAAGATTTCATCGCTCTTCATACCTGAGCTGGATGAAACGTTCATCTCATCAAAATGTGCGCTCTCTCTGTCGCTCTTTCTCTCTCGCTCTCTGAAAACACACACACTGTTTTCCTCAACAATAAGAAACACATTTATTTTGTAGCTGATATTTCAGTTTCAGTACCTTTATTGGCATACAGTTACAATACATACACACTTACATACATATACAAGAGGAAAAAAAAAACTTAAAAGAGCTGACTAGAGAACCATAACATACCAAACTAAAATTGACAATTATAAAACACGGACTTCAGGAAGTAGGGACGCGCTTCAAATTGGACGCCACTATTTGTGAAATAAATGTAGCTATCTGGAAAATGATGTTAGGGTCAGTGAAGGCTAATAAAGATTGCAATATAACAGAGACCTCAAAAGAGGAGTTAAGATAAGATTGGAGAACAAAGCATTTCCCCCTAGCCACACTATGGAGCGGCCAATGAAAAAGGAGGTGATCTAACATTTCTGCAACTTGCTGAGGGCAAGGACAGATTCTTTCCTGAAGAGGAATACCTTGAAATCTACCCCAAAGAACAGCGGATGGAATAGAGTTGCAACGGGCCATAGAAAAGGCCCTTCTGATTTTTGGGCATTCCAAAATGTAAAAATAATTGGGAATTTCCCCCACTTTGACCGGTAGCTGATGATATGCTGGTGAACAGGTTTTATTAACAGCAAGTAGGATATTAGAAGTATAAGTA
Organism: Tiliqua scincoides; assembly: GCF_035046505.1. NCBI lineage: Eukaryota > Metazoa > Chordata > Lepidosauria > Squamata > Scincidae > Tiliqua > Tiliqua scincoides. The sequence continues at coordinate 2,274,941 of NC_089830.1, read as the reverse complement.
TCCAAAAGTCTCCCTTTCATGAGCCTACATGCCTCATCTTGGGACTTGTAGCTGATATTAAAAACACCCCTCGATTGAACAGAGCCTTGCCCTCTCCCCGCAGGGAATGAATCAATGAAAATTTCTTTATTAATGTTCAGCGTGGAGTATGGGTGGCCAACACAAGGTTGGCTGCTTTTTGCAAATTAAAGAAGCAAATTATCATGGTGAACAATGAAACCACAATTGGTTGCAGTTGAAAAGAGCCATGAGTTGGCACATGAAACAAAGGGGGAAGCTGGATGGAAAGGAACTAGGAGAGGAAGGGACCACCAGACAGTTGCCTCGAGGGCTTATGGCCCAATCCTGTTGGCAGCGTTCTCTCGGCTGCCGTTTTAGGACCTCTGCTGATAGAGCTACCTATACCTGCCGGAACAGATAAGGTGGGGCCAGGGAGGAGGTGAAACGTCGCCAGAAGGCTACGGGAGGGGTGAATTTGGCACAGAAGGTGCCTGCTAGATCCAATTCTCTCCAGTAGCAGCCTCCCCACTCCTTGCTAGCCAGGTCCAAGAAGACCTGTTGCAGGTTGGGAGGTTTATGCAGGTGGTTTAAATCCACTTTCCCTGCTGAAATCTCCTGATCCCCCCATTACTGGATACAGCGCACCTGTTTGTTTGCTTTTGGCACGGCTGCACCAGTGGGGGGTGGGGGGCTGGAGGCTAGGATTGGGTTCTCCAGTTTGATTTTTTCTAGCTCTAGAGATTGACTCTTGCAGAGGTTCCACTGTGGGCCTGAAAGGGGAAGCTCTGAGTTTCAAGTGTGCCATCCACATGGCAGCACTAGCCTTCCTTGGTACTGGTCAGCTGACCTCGATGGCCAGTCCCCATCCACTGGACCCTATAAAAGCCTGCTCTAATGTGGAAGACGTGTGAGCAAGCTGTGGTGGATTATGAATGACACCAGCGGAACCTGGAACAGACTGGCTTTTCAGACCACCTCAAAAGCAGTTGCTTGGTGAACCGCAGTCCCACGTGCTCTGGGTTCAGAATCCATTGCAGCTAGGTCTTGCACTGTATCTGCAGGTTTGGGGCCTCCTTTTGACAGGAAGGGGGACTAGAACAAGCCACTAGGGGGTGAGGGCTCGCCGGAGTCCCCAAAGGAGCATGAAGAACATCACCCTCTTCCAGGTTCTGCCTGGAGCTTCATGGCACCGAAGATCTTCATGTTAGGATCAGTCTGCAATGGCTTAGTCAGGGATCCAACTCCTCCTTTGCTTGGTCAAGTGTCAAAGCAATGCTGTCCTTAGAAGACGGCGTGTACCCTGTGCCTTGTCCTGGGACTATGCAGGTCCTGCCTGAGCTATCTTATGCGTGTGCTTGTGTGTATGTATGAAGGGGATCACACACATGAGTAGCGACAAAGGAATGAGAAAGGAAACTATGCATAAATACCCTTGCTTCTCCTAAGGCAGGTGGGCAGAGTATACCAGGCAAATTCAGGCCCTTTGTCACATTGGTAGCTTGGGGGCCACTTAGACCACTGCACAATCCCAGTATCCACCTGGTGCCACACATGGATTCAGCAGCTTCTGGCCATTCTTGCTGGAGAATGTGGTGCTCCCTTGGCCAGTGGGGAGAGAGGCATGACTTGTGTGTGTGAGAATATGTGAATTCCTGCAACAGGTGTAAGCGTCTGCAGAAAAGCAGGCAAGGCCTCTCCAGGTTAGAAGTGACGCAAATGCCTGTGGAGGGATCTCCAGAAATGTTCATGTTCACGTCTTAAGACCCTGGAGTGATTCCTTTGTCCTGGAAACATTTTGTGAGATATTTCACTTGTGCCACGTGCTTGTAGAAGAAGCAAAGGCATGATACTATGCTTCCAAAAAGAAGGCTGTGGCTCCTGGAATGGTCTGTGGGTTGGTTGCATAGATGTGGAAGTGTTCATATGTGCACATCAAGAGCATCTCAGGCTGTCGTGGTGGACCTCTGTTTCTAAGGCAGGTGTCTGCACATTAAAGCTTCTATGGGGGAGGGACTATGGTGTGACAAAACTGAAGTTTGGAATCTGTGCTTTCATCAGCTCGGTACCTGATTTCTTTCCAAATGTTGCTTGAGTTCCAGAAGTGTGTTGTGTTTTTTTTTTGTACCTGTTGTCAAGGTCAGTGGATTTTGCATGTAAGTAAACAAATACGTACAGATGCATGGAAGAACGGTGTAATGTACCTTCAGCCTTTGCCCCGTTCAACAAATGTGTGAGGGCTGCTTCACAAGTGCAGGGCCTTAGGTGTACACCTAATATATTCGATGGGTGCACCTCAAAACATACAGTAATGTGTGGATGTTACAAACCCAAGTGGCTGCAAACACATGAGTCGTGCAAGTACACTTGTTAGGTAGCCAGGTTTGGCCACAGTTTCACGTCGAGTGCTCGCACACTGGCAAACCTGCCACATCTGTGAAGTAGCTTATATGTGCCTGTTGGCAGAGGAGACAAGTGTGTTCATCTTTGGTGCTGTTTCTCCCTAGTCTCAAGCATTCTTCAAGACTCTGCCCTGATTCAGTTATATATGATGAAATGATTCCTCTTTTTGAAACATTGAATTAACCGAACAGGGATATGGGGGGAATATGAGGCATGCTCATTTGTGTTTCATGCTTTATTGCTTTTGCATTCATTGCTAAGAATGTTCACATTCTCCTCTCCTCCCCAACCCACACAGCACAACATGAGAGAATGGAGCTACATCATTTTCAACCATTTTCAATCATGGTGACGGGGGAGGGAAGCGATGAAAACATTGACTGTTGTTGCTGTTGTTGTGATGCATGGGGCTTAATTGTGTATTTATGTTCTGAAGTTCATGGTGATGCATGGGGTTTGTACAGTAGAAGCCCTGGGTTTGTTTGCCTTTCATTTTATGTTATCTTTTACAAACCGTTGAAATCAACATTTTTTCCTCCAGATATCATTTCATTCTAGCTGGATCCATGCCATTTTTTTTCCTATTAAATTCCTGAGCCGCCGCTATTGAATAGGTTGTTGGGGAATAGGGGAAAGGGTGCAAAATGGGTGTGGAGGGAGGTGTTATTTCGGTAAGGTGTCTCCCCCCCCCCTGTGTAAATAGGAATACAACAATAACATAACCAGCTTTGGACATGTCCAGATTGCCCCCTTCCTCCCCACCCTCTGGCATACTTTTGGGAGCTTCCTATATACACTTTTTTATTTTATTTTTATTTCATTTCATTTTGTTTTTATTTAGTTGTGCCTTTCGCATCTGCCAGGTGGTGGTTGGGTTTTCACAAATGTTCCGTCATCATTCCACAGGTGTCCTTTTTAGTAGCGAGTTTTGGATATGTGTCCTTTAATTTAGGCCACTGTTTGTGAACGCACAAGTACACGCAAAGTCTTCTGCTGTGACTTGAAGTGGGGGGCCAGTGGCAAGCTAATGGGGACCTGGTCTCTGGCAGGAATTGTGATGCTACCTGAGTGGGAGTCGAAATGCTTTCCATTGCGCTAAGTTGGCCTTAACGAAATAGACACATGCCCGCCCCTCCCAAACAAACCCAATGCATTCCAACTTGTAATGTCCCATTTCTCTCCGCATCCACCAAACTCTGAAATGGTTGATGTAAAAACAAAGTGATTCTGTGTTCTATTCCATCTCTGTATGTGCTGTTTTTTTTTTTGCTTTGTAGTAACACAGGTTGGTGTGTCCCAGGGACATAACATGTGTCCAGACCCTGGGATTCCAGACAGAGGCAAAAGGATAGGAAACGATTTCAGGTAAGAATTTGTGTGTGTGTGTGTGTGTGTGTTTCCTTCTTTTCACTGGCATTTTTCCCTCCCCCCTCCCCCCCGCTTATAATGTTCGGGTCTTACAAAGTTGGTTCAGAACAGATAAAAGAAAGCATGTTTTATGTCAAGAAATAAATCATTTGTGAACATTTACTGCTGCAAAATGTAATGATGACCCCTAGTTTGGAGGCATTAAATTAAGTTACATTAAAATTAGACTGATTTGTGGAGGGAGACGTCGACCATGATAGCTAAATAAAATTCCCAGATTCAGAAGCGGTATTTATCTGCATATCAGTTGACCTGAAGGGAGCTTCTGTAGACCACTGTGGGAAGTGATCAGATACAGTGGAGGGCAGAGGGCCTCTACTCTTAACCCTCACATAGAAGAGGGAACGTTGGCAGGTGCAACTTTTCAAGCCCTTCCATCTTGAGCAGCATCTTCAAAAATTCCCTGTGTTATACGATGGTTAAAGGTATAGGCACTCTGTCCTCCATTGCATCTGGTCACCCTGACTGTGGGAAACAGGATGTTGGTAGACGTACCCAGTTCTGATCCAGCCAGGACTTTTCTTGTACCTTTAAGTGTAAACGGTTCATTCTTAACTTATTCATGCTGCGCCTTTGATAGCATAATATTCCTTTAGTTATCTTTCTCTGCTAATGTTTCTAAGGCCCGTTACCCACTCTTAAAGGGCAGGTGATTATTGTCCTATCTACACTTACTCAGAAGTAAGTTCCAATGGGACTTACTCCCAGGCTAGTAGGTGATTGCAGCCTAAATCCATTTGGGTTGTTCAGTAAAGGGCATTTGAATCTTTTGCTATCATTTTAAGCGGGGGACAACAAGTGGTATTTCACATCAGGATGAGACACCACATAATTATCAATTTGGGGGGCCCATTTTGATGTGCACATTGCTCTGTCATTTTTACCTTTAGGGAGGTTTAAAAAAAGAGAGCTGAGACCTATATTCTCATCATAGTCACATTTATTTGGACAGGAAGACCTGTTCTTGTGAACCAACAATTTTAAATGTTTCTCTTCTGATGGCACACCAATCTCCATAGTCTTCTCTATGGTCTTCCCTTATGATGTCGATTCGAGCTTCTCGGATCCTCATCTAGCTTCTGAGGTTCTGTTTCTGGGGCCCCTGTCTGTAGTCACAAATTGTCTTTTCTTCCTCCAGTTCTGCTAGCGGAGGAAGAGGGACAAGACAATTGGTTACTACACACAGTTGCCCTAAAACAAAGTCTCGGAAGATGAGTTCCCCAGAGGTGAAGACCATAGAAGTCAGTTTGCTGTCAGAAAAATGCTGTGAGAATCACTGATCTAGATACTGACTGGGCCCAGGTTTGCTTGGCTCCATCAGCTACCTTCCAATTTCTAGGTGAAAAGAAATTGCCTCCATGCCTGCCTTTCTTTGGATATCATAGTCCCAGGTGGATATACTTCAGACCAAATCGGTCTACAGGTCCATGAAGGCTACTGGGGCAGCTGTCTCATGTAGAAGTTTGGTGGGGCTGCCAAGCGCCAACCACCTTCTTCCTCCGCCACTTCACCTTCTTCCTCTCCGTGAATTTGAAAAAGGAAGAGGAGAATGGAGGAAAGAGGAAGTGTCCCTGACACTCTAACCTACAACACCCTTCTCCTTCTGTTCCGATTTCCTTTCTTTTCAAATCCAGAAAGAGGGAGGAGGAACAGCATCCATAGATAAGGAGGGTGACATTTCACATGTGACATTTTGCATGCTGCTTGAAGCACCAGGAGTCAACCCTGATTCTATCACACCCAGATGGGAAGCTACCATGGTTGAGAATTCCTAGTCTGGTTGCTATGCACTCATGTTCATCACTTGATAGCAGCAGCATCAAGTGGGTGTCTTGAAGTGTGGATAGGAACTTTACAAATCAAAAGCTGTGATATCTGCTTAGGCTTTTTTTGTTTGTTTGTTTAAAGGGACACAGTTGGTTGTGGTTCAGCATCAGGCCCCCAGAAGCACTTGCACATGCAAACCAGCCTTGTGATGTTTCCAATACATGAGCTGCTATTTCTTGCCTTTTCCTTAAAGGAAGCATATTAGGACATTTGTGTTGTGTAGTGAATGGGGTGAGCAGGGCAATCAATATTTAACCTGATTTCTCTGATGCTCAAAGTGTTTCAATTTGCACCCCAAATCTTCCAGTCCCTCCAGAATTTTGGGACCAAACAGAGTGATGCCCAATGGGTAGAGGTGTTCTACAACATTTTTTATTTCCTCTCATATTTCACACACACTCCAGGAAAAAGTGCAGAGAGCGTTGTTACTTTTATTCCAAGTGTGCATTTTTATAAATTATAATAGCTTTAAAAGTGTACTAGGAAGGTGAACCTCGTGGTCTAGCGTCAGCAGATGCAGCCACAGTCATTACCCAGACACCCTCAGTCCAGCCCATTATTTTATTTTGCAGATTTTCAAGTTTATTTTTATTTGTTTATTACAAAAAGGAGAAGTGTAGAAAACAGTGTTCTGTATTTTTATTTTGTTTTCACCAAAAAAACAAACAAACCGAAAACAACACCACACCTCTACCAATGGGGAATGGAGGAAGAGAGGAAGATACCCTCCAGACATCATCCTCAGATTTAGGGCAGAATCCTAACCCACTTTTCAGCACCGACGTAAGGGCAATGCAGCTCTAAGGTAAAGGAACAAGCATTCCCTTAGTTTGAGGAGGACTCCATGAGTGACACCCAACTGCAGGGTGCAGAACACGTCCCTTTGGCACCGCTGTGCTAGTGCTGGAAAGTTGGTTAGGATTTGGGCCTCAGACAGCTAAATATGATATATAAAATGTATGAAGCTACTCTATGTTGAGTCAGACCATTGGGCCACATAACCCAATATTGTCTATTCTGGCCAGCAGCAACTCTCCAGAATGTTATGCAGAAGAATTTTCCCTGCCCTTCTACTGAACTATGATCCCTCCTCATCAAAACATCAGTACTTAGTGTACCGGGGGGGGGCATTCCTGGATCCCCCATGGAAACTGAAATTCATGGATAATGAAATTCGCATTCGGGACTTCTGGTTGCATCAGGAGGTGTTCTGAGGTGCTGGGAGGTTGCACATTAAACTGCAAGTGCATGTCAGAAGGCTCTAGCCTTCTGATTTGCAGGGAGGCTGCACATGACCTCCCCACCAGACGTCCTCTGAAGTCCTCTGAGGTCCTCCAATGGGGGCTTGCGATCATCGCTGAGTCAAATTCATGGATCGCAAACCCGTGGCTGATGAGGACTCCCCTGTACTGTTGAGAAGTGGTCCTTACTGTTGACCTGTTGGCAACCTTCAGTCTCGAAAGACTCTGGTATCACGCTCTGAATGGTGGTTCTGGAACAGCGTCTAGTGTGGCTGAAAAGGCCGAATCGGGAGTGACAATCCCTTCCACACCGGGAGCAAGTGCAGTCTGTCCCTGGTCTGTCTCCCTGGCTATGGGCCTTCCTTCTTTGCCTCTTAGCCTCAGACTGTTGGCCAAGTGTCTCTTCAAACTGGGAGAGGCCATGCTGCACAGCCTGCCTCCAAGCGGGCCGCTCAGAGGCCAGGGTTTCCCACTTGTCGAGATCCACTCCTAAGGCCTTCAGATCCCTCTTGCAGATGTCCTTATGCGCACCAGGTATGGTGTTGAGACCTCATGCTGTTGTTTTGGGCCAACTGATTAATGCGGATATTTGGGAACAGGGTGAAAAATGCCTTTTATGTAATGTCCAAAAGTTCTTCCTGATAGATTTGCACACAAAACCACCTTACGTTGCAGGTCATAAATATCTTTAAATTAAAACAAACATACCTAATGATTAAGACTAATATATTTTTCAGTTAGCAAGTTGCTTGAGGCACAGTCATATGGTAGATTTTTCAAGTCACAGGACTGCTGCTGCAAATAACCTGCAGGCCTGAATACCTGTGGAGAAAAAAAAACTAAATTTTGTTTGTTTTTTAATTTAATTTGTTTAAATGCCATAATTGCATGCTGTGTTTTTTTTTTCCACCAGCAGATTGTGCCCTAAGCAAAACAATAGCGTATATGTAGTAGTGTGTGCATTGTATTTCACTTGATAAAGCACCAGTGAACAATAGCAATGACAACATAACAATGTCAAAAGCATAACAATGAATAATTCAGGGGGTGGGGATGGACATGAAGTGCAATGATTAAACCACCATCCATCACAGACATCAACAGATGAGGCAACAAACCTCCATTCCAGCCTTGAAGGCAATGAAAAAGGATCGCACAAGGACATGGGGTGGCCGTCACATCTTGTGCCCCCAGCAGCCCAGTTTCCACCTGCAACTTTCTCTGCAGCGGCTTGTTGTAGGCACAGAACAAATGGCAGGTCTTAGCCAGTGAGGCCGGAAGCAACTCAGTCTCAGAGGCACCTTGGGGGTTCCACAACCTCTTCCAGATGCTTCACTGTGGTCTGTAAGATCTACAGCTCAATTTGAGGCCTGTCTACTCAGAAGTAAATTCCATTGACGTCAATGAGACTTACTCCCAGGAAAATGTGTATAGGATTGCATCCCTGTTTGTTTATTTGTTTGTTTATTGTATTTTTATCTCGTTTCTCCCACACCAAAATATTTAACTGATTCAGTTAAATATTGTTATGTCCTGTTGTTGTTTGTTCTGCTTTTGTTATTTGTCCTGACCCTTTGGGGTGGGGTTGGCTGTGGGTCTAAATAAATGGCAATTTGCTTGCAGGAGTGATCCTTTGATTTGGAAACAGAAAGTAATGAATTCCTATTTTAGTTACTTGCACTGGCTCCAGTTCTGGGGCTGAAAGCACCAACGTCTCTTCTGCCTTCCAGGTTAGGATCCAGTGTCCAGTTCACTTGCAATGAAGGCTATGATTTGCAGGGCTCCAAGAGCATCACCTGTAAGAAGCTAAGCGATATGATAGCAGCCTGGAGCGACCAGCGGCCTGTGTGTAGAGGTGAGGCAAGTAACCGAGTGGCGTTGAACCAGTTAGAGACCCCATAAGAGTCTCTTCTTCAGGACAGCATCCAATAGCGTCCTTGTCGAGAGCCTTGGCTGGTCCATTAATTTAGCGATGTGTGCTGCCTACAACAAGATAGGAATTGGCTTAATTGCTTCCTTTTTTATTTTTTCTCACCTTACATTTCTCAAAATGGAAGATGGGATTGTCTTAAAGAAGGGTAGTCCATTGCTAGGGCTGATGATATACTCCTCCCATCGCTGCCTCTGTATACATGAATTGGGCAGGCATTGGAAGAAAAGATAGAAGCAGGGTTCACAAACCTTGTCCAACAGTGCTAGGTTGGACCTTCACCCCCAAGCTAACAGGTGAAAGGCTGACTGGTACTGGTGGGTTTGAATGGTGGGTTTCTGACACGCATGGACCCTTGGCTAGTACCTGACCTGGCTGATCCAGCCTGCTCTGGCTGACCTGGCTAGTACCTGACCTGGTGTCCTTGCAAACACCAGGGATCAGCATCACATTCTTGATGTCTCCGTGCTTGGTATTTTCTGGTGATGAATCCTCCTTGTGGATTCATCAGCAGCTGGGGGAACATATTCAGTAGGTTAGTGTGTTTTCTTAAGAGAGGCTTAAAAAGGGCTGCATTTCCTTCATCACAAGAATGGCAACACACAGATTGGCCCACATGGCAATGAGTGGTCAGGACAAGGATAGTGGTGCTCTTCACTTAGTGATACTTAACCGAACAGTGTTATTGTGAGGATAAAAGAAGGGGGTGGACCCCTCCACACTGCGTGGAGCAGCCTGGAGGAAGGGGCAGCATATAAATGAGAAAAATCAGCAAATAATGACATTACTATAGAGGTTTTGATGTGAAGTGTTCCAAAGTCCAAAGCTCTTCCTCTGGGCTTGCAGGACAGCCAAAGCCATGCAAGAAGGTAAGGGACAAGGTGAGTTCATATCAGAGGAGTCTGGATACCATAGAATGAGAGTTGAAAGGTACCCACAAGGTAATCTAACCCAACCCCTCACCCGCCTATAGCAGGAAATGCCAGGTGCAAGGGAGGACACCAGGATGCAGGTCTCTTGTTGTCTTGTGTGCTGGTGGGCCTCTGTGAGATACAGGAAGCTGGACTAGGTGGACCTATGGCCTGATCCAGTGGGGCTGTTCTTATGTTCTTAACTACAATTCCCAGGAGGCCTTGCAGGTCTCTTGTTATCTGGTGTGCTCCCTGGGGCAGTTGGTGGGCCGCTGTGAGATACAGGAAGCTGGACTAGATGGGCCTATGGCCTGATCCAGTGGGGCTGTTCTTATGTTCTTAACTACAATTCCCAGGAGGCCTTGCAGGTCTCTTGTTATCTGGTGTGCTCCCTGGGGCAGTTGGTGGGCCGCTGTGAGATACAGGAAGCTGGACTAGATGGGCCTATGGCCTGATCCAGTGGGGCTGTTCTTATGTTCTTAACTACAATTCCCAGGAGGCCTTGCAGGTCTCTTGTTATCTGGTGTGCTCCCTGGGGCAGTTGGTGGGCCGCTGTGAGATACAGGAAGCTGGACTAGATGGGCCTTTGGCCTGATCCAGTAGGGTTATTCTTATGTTCTTATCTCCATTGACGGAGAGTCCATCACCTCCCTCTGTTCCCCTGCCCAACCACCCTTACCTGATGTCCAATCGGAATGTCTTCTCTTGCAGGTTGTTCTACTTTCAGAGGTAGTTGAGAACAAATAAGTCTTCCATATGACAGCCCTTCAGGTCTTTGAAGAACACTGTCATACCCTCTGATTGTACACCCACTTTGCCCCTGTACCAAGAGCCCACATACTGGGAGCTGAGATTCCAGTCTGCTCCCCTCCCGTCCACAGTGTGGACAGGGCACCTGGTACTTCTTGCAGCCATGAATCTTAAAGCATCTCTTTGCAGGGTTCCAGTATTTTTGCAACCTGTTCATCACTTGAAATTTGCTTGGCACGCCAACATCCGGAATCCCTGCTAATCCTGAAATCCACACCAGCTTCAAGGAATTAAATCAGCATAAGAGGATATTTGGCATCAATACGCAACTCCATAAATGAAATTTACGGTGGCCTCTCATTGAGATAAGGGAGGACTTGCCGGGGTGCTTATGACACTGTTAATCAACCACACATATGCACACTTAAAATCTTCACGTTAAACGTTTCAGCTTTCACCTTCACCAGGAACACAAATTATCATTTAACGATAAGCTCAGGTACCGGTGGCAGTTTGAAAAATGCTCAGGGTGGTTATTGATGTAAAGCCAAAGCTCGAGTGTTTAACATTAAAATTTTAAATGTTCTCTGCCTGGTAATCCATTTATTTAGATATTATTACTATTTAGTGTTTGACAGTATCCAGCAGTCTACTTGATTAGCAGTGCTGCAGGGCTGCTTTTTCCCCCCATTTAATGTATATGGCTTTACAGAGGAAGTGTGGAGGATTGCGGAGTGGGTGCTAGAGTGCTGAAGTGCTCCACGCTTCCTTTATTGCTCTTCCATTTTGAATCCAGGAAGTGGGAGAAGGAGCAGTAGCAGAGATGGGGGAGGGAGAGGCAGTCCCCACTAATCCTTTGAAGAAACACCCTCCTCATGGTTTGATGGCCCAACAAGTAAAGGTCTTTGATTTTTTCTTTGTGTTTGTTTTTAATTTTCAAACAAGCCTTTAACAGCCAAAGGGCTGGCCTTTTAAGAGAGTTGCATTAAGGAGTGAGTTTGCAGCCATTGAATTGCTTATCCTTGGCGGCAGTGCAGTGCCCATAACTTTTTGGCACCCCCCCCCCATGGCAAAATTATTTTCACCAACAGTCGTGACATGAAACGAGTACATGTGTGTGGCACTTAATGACAGAGATATGTTCTGTGATCACCGTTGTTATGCGATTAGGTCATTAAGCAAACATTCAGCCTAATCTGGTGCTTTTGTTGTGTAAACTGAAACTCCCTGCCAGACACTAGCTGGCTGCAGAGGCTACCACAGACTGATGGCCTCTTCTTTGCATTAAGCACATAAGAACAGCCTCACTGGATCAGGCCATAGGCCCATCTAGTCCAGCTTCCTTTATCTCACAGCGGCCCACCAAATGCCCCAGGGAGCACACCAGATAACAAGAGACCTGCAAGGCTTCCTGGGAATTGTAGTTAAGAACATAAGAACAGTCCCGCTGGATCAGGCCATAGGCCCATCTAGTCCAGCTTCCTGTATCTCACATTGGCCCACCAAATGCATCAGGGAGCACACCAGATAACAAGAGACCTGCAAGGCTTCCTGGGAATTGTAGTTAAGAACATAAGAACAGCCCCACTGGATCAGGCCGTAGGCCCATCTAGTCCAGCTTCCTGTATCTCACAGCGGCCCACCAAATGCCCCAGGGAGCACACCAGATAACAAGAGACCTGCAAGGCTTCCTGGGAATTGTAGTTAAGAACATAAGAACAGCCCCACTGGATCAGGCCGTAGGCCCATCTAGTCCAGCTTCCTGTATCTCACAGCGGCCCACCAAATGCCCCAGGGAGCACACCAGATAACAAGAGACCTGCAAGGCTTCCTGGGAATTGTAGTTAAGAACATAAGAACAGCCCCACTGGATCAGGCCGTAGGCCCATCTAGTCCAGCTTCCTGTATCTCACAGCGGCCACCAAATGCCCCAGGGAGCACACCAGATAACAAGAGACCTGCAAGGCTTCTGGGAATTGTAGTTAAGAACATAAGAACAGCCCCACTGGATCGGGCCATAGGCCCATCTAGTCCAGCTTCCTGTATCTCACAGCGGCCCACCAAATGCCCCAGGGAGCACACCTGATAACAAAAGACCTGCATCCTGGTGCCCTCCCTTGCATCTGGCATTCTGACATAACCCATTTCTAAAATCAGGAGGTTGTGCATACACATCATGGCTTGTACCCCGTAATGGATTTATGGGGCCTCTCTGTTATGTAAATAGACACTCTGCTATAGGCTATGGGCGATGCAATTGCTTCATTAAGAGCACCTTTATTGTACTTTGACCTCTGTCATATATGCAGTCTGTCATTAAGCAAATGGTTGTTAAGTGGCGAAAGAAAGAGAGAGAGAGAGAAAGAAAGAGTTCCTCTGTACCTCTGCACATGCAAAAGTGTTTTGGTGGTTTTGTCCACACAATCCCCAAATTCAAGCCACGTTTTCAGAAATTTGGTCCATGCCTAGCAAAATTGGGAGGTTTCTCAACCTGCTGCTGGGCTACCCTACATGATGGGAAGTCTGTTTTTTACTGCTTCCAGCTGTTTCCAACGGGGCAGATCTGTTCTCCATTAAAAAAGAGAAAGGTAGACAAGGTATATAATTTACACCCTGCCTGCATAACTTGTGCCCAACTGTGCTGTGTGGCGTGGCCTGCTGAGGGTTTGTTCATTCCCCCTCGCTTCCCCTACTTGTGGAGTTCCAGGCAGGCAGGATTCACTGAGACAACCTGTGGCTTGTGGCCTTTATGATTCTGTGGCCTTTATGGTTCTATGATTGGTCAATAGAGGCAAATGCAGCAATGTCTTGACTTTCATCCACTCTTCAGTCGCTTTGGTCTTTCAGTCAGTGCTTTCCTCTTTCGTCTGATTTCATCCAACCATCCAGTACATACATCAATGTTCTTATGTGTGCACGTTTTCTTTTATTTCTGCTTATTTAAGTTTCACATGAATTCTAATATGTTATATAGTTATTTATGTTTCCATGCCGACCACAATAAATTTGCAAGCTAAACAAGGCTTCTGCTTTGACATCCATCCACGCTCTGGTCCCTAACCAGACGGAAGGGGCAAGCTATTGCTGTAGTGCTCTCTTGTTGGCATCCTTCAGTCTCGGAAGACTATGGTGTCACGCTCTGAATGGTGATTCTGGATCAGAGTGTAGTGCAGGGGTCTCCAAATTGTGGCCTGGGGGTCATATCCAGCCCACCACAAGTTTTTATCTGGCCCTCAGCAACTTTCTTTCTTGTCAGAGTGTTTGGTAATGTTTGACATTTTTACTCATTATATATCATTTCTCAATTTAAAGCATGTCATTATTTCTTTGTAATTGTCATATTTCTCTCTTTTACTGAATTATATCATGCTGATTACAAAAAAATTCCCCACAAAAAAACAGATCCAAATACCACTTATTCATTCATCTAAATTTAATTCATCCATTTATAAAACTAATTTTTTGCCCCCCCCCCCAAATCTACAAAATATACTATGTAGCTATGATGTGGTCCTCGTCCTGAAACATTTGGAGAACCCTGCTGATGTGCAGTGTTTCCCAAACTGTGCGTCAGGATCCACCAGTGGGTCACAACCAGATGGCTGATGGGTCATGAAACTGACTGATAGCTGCCAAGGAAAATGCATGGAGGGGGCCCTGTGGAAAATGAAACTGAGCTGCAATGCATGTTTACTTGTGAGTAAGTGACCATGCCTCAGTTCATTTTGAAGAGCAGGCCGGGGGGAACGCAATCTCACCAGAATGACCTCGTTCCAATTAAACCAGGCCCCAAAAAACACTCAATAAGGAAGTTGCCCCCAAGCTGAAGTCCAGGCAAATACAAAGTCACTAGAATGGTCTCAGTTCAGTGAACCATAGTAAAAAGGATAAAAACAGAGGTTTGAGCAGCTGGTAAGATGCTTTCTTTTAAAGTCTTGTAAAGCTAAGTGGGTCCTAAAAGTGTGTCGTTCTGAAAAGTGGGTCCCGGTGCTCAAAAGTTTGGGAACTACTGCTGCAGTGGGGGGGGCAGGACATATTCCACCTTACGTTAAGACAAAGTTATCCTGAACCCCACCTGCAGAGCCATACTGACCTAATAATTTTCAACACATGCTTCTTCCTATGTCTTCCCCCCACAGCCAGGATGTGCGACATGTATCTCCGTGGACCCAGCGGTGTCATCACATCTCCCAACTACCCTGTTCAGTACGACAACAACGCCTACTGTGTGTGGGTGATAACAGCTGTCAATCCCGCCAAGGTAGGTCTTAGAGATATCTCATTGTGAGTGATTGTATATCCTCTTCATAGGATCTGGGCATTGGGAGGTCTTTTGTGAAGCTGGGCCAAAGTTATAGTCTCCCTCCTTATTTGTGGATTTCACTCAATGCGGGTGCTGGGCCTGTGTCTGGAGGGCCTCAAGGACCTTCTGAACATGACCAGAAGGTGCTTCTGTTCATGTCTGGGAGGTCCTTTGAGGGCTTTCCACGGATTTCATCATCCGCGGAAATCAATATCCGTGGGGTGTGTGTCCTGGAACTGACCCCCCCCACACAGGTTCCAAGGGTCCACCATATTACAGGAAGACTGGGAAGAGCAGGAAGTGGGTCTCTGGTGGCTCTGAGGAACTGAAGCCCTTGAGCAGAGTTCTACACAAGGAGTTCACATTCCAAACTGGGTGGCGTAGAAAACACAAGGTGTTTTCCAGGTGGAAGTGAAGCAGAGATATATCTGGGACAGGTGGGCCAGCAGTTGGCAAACAGGAAGTGGCGGATGGAATGCAACAGGGACCTGGGCTTGTAGTGCAGACCGTGTACAGCCTCCAAGCATTGTATGTGGCAGCCTAGACAATCTGCTGGTGTTTGCCCTAGAAGCGTTTCTAGACCTTTCTGGCCAATGGGAGAACAGGTCACAAACGGTCTGTTGCAAGAGGTATAATGTGAGCAAGTCTCTGCTTGCTGAGATGTTGAGACATTTCAGACCTCCTTGGCTCTATCACCCTTGGAACTCCGGCCTGATTTCTCCCAAGGCAACATTTTGTGGTGGATGTGAAGGTTTCTGCTCTGTGTCTATCAAAAACATTTTGATTTTTTTTTTTTTTAACTAAAGGCTCAATCCTATCCAACTTTCCAGTGCTGATGCAACTGCAATGCAGCACCAGGGTAAAGAAACAAATGTCACCTTACCTTGAGGAGACCTCAGTGACTGTTGCACCACTGCAGGATGTAGCACACACCCTGTTGGCTTGGTCGCATCAGTGCCGGAGAGTTGTATAGGACTGGGCCCCAGATAAGTTGTGGCAGAAATAACCAAAATTTATCAGAAGAATTTCCTCTAAAAACTCTTATTTCGCTACAGCCTTGTATCACTTTCCCACATCTGTTCCAAGGTCCTAGTCCTTATTTTTAATTTTGGCCACTCTTGGCTATACATTCTCTCTTGTATCTTTTTGCGCCTTCTGTCCACCCCACTGCTTTATACAAGTTTCTCTGCGATCAGCTCCCATCTGCTTCCATCACCATACCTTATGTCATACTATTTTTTTCCCCCTGTATGTCTAGAATAACTTCCTGGAAAATCTCAGCTTTCATGTGCAGTGCTTAGCCCTTATGTTTCAAAGGGCATGCTTCAATATGAGGGCAGTGACTGCTGCTATCAGAAGTCAAAGGGGTTGCGGGAGAGGACTTGCAGTGAGTAGGGGTAATAGGTTCCATTGCCTACTCCACAGTTAGCGTTACCAGTCAAAGGCAATGTTGCAAAATGGTTAAAGTAGCAGAATGCATAGTGCAAGAGAAGAGTTGCCATGGGCAGTGCGTAGCTAAGGGGTGCAAGGGGTACATTGTCCCGGGTACCACGCCTTGAGGGGTTGTCTTAGAGCAGTGTTTCTCAACCAGTGGTACAGGTACCACCAGTAGTGCTTGAACTGGTGTCTAATGGTACTCATGGGACCCCTGGACACCTGCCACCCAATAGCGAAATCAGGAACATGACACAACAAACAGCAGCAGGAGGCTTGGCTAAGGGGGCAGAGCTCCAAAGCATGGTTTTTCATGCTCAGAAAAGCCCTCCCGTCCTCCCTGAGCCTCTTACTGGTGTTGGTTGTGTTGCATCTGGCCTCCCAACCAAGAAGGAACTGGTGATGATGTAATCCAGGGGTCTCCAAACCCCAGCCCGGGGCCCAGATGCAGCCCACGGCAAGCCTCTATCCAGCCCACAGCCAGCCTCTTGTCCCATGAAACAGCCAGCTTGTCACAGTCCCTTGTCACAGCCAGCAGCAGGGTGGGGGCTATCCAGTGTTTTGCATTGAGTGCCACATGTATGACCATATGCCTCTGGGGCATAAGTCATGGGTGTGTCCTTGGTGGAAGGAGCTCCAGGGACTCAGGGAACGCATCCGCTCCGTTGAAGCTTTGGTGGCCAACCTGGAGAAGCAGAGGCAGGCAGAGAAGGACTGTGGGGAGACTTCCGGGGACGATCAGGCTTCGTCCCAGCCGCAAGCATGCAGCTTCTCAGCTGCCCGAGTGGGTAGTCTCGGGGCTGGAGGACGTCGTCCTGGAGAGGAGGGAAACAATCCCCTAGGGAATCAACAGTAATAGAGGCCCAGCGGAAGTGTATACCGCAAAGGAAGAAGGGCTCAACTAAGTCCTGGAGAGTGCCCGCATGGCTAACAAGCCAAGTTAGAGAGGCCGTAAAGGGCAAGGAAGCTTCCTTCCTTAAATTTCATGCACATTGGAGCAAAACTTCACATATAGGCTGATGGGTTCTGAGCTGTCTGTGACAGATCAGGAGAGAGATCTTGGGGTGGTGGTGGACAGGTCGATGAAAGTGTCGACCCAATGTGTGGCGGCAGTGAAGAAGGCCAATTCTATGCTTGGGATCATTAGGAAGGGTATTGAGAACAAAACGGCTAATATTATAATGCCGTTGTGCAAATTGGTGGTAAGGCCACACCTGGAGTATTGTGTCTAATTCTGATCGCCACATCTCAAAAGGGACATAGTGGAAATAGGAAAGGTGCAAAAGAGGGCAACTAAGATGATTACGGGGCTGGGGCACCTTCTTTATGAGGAAAGGCTACAGCGTTTGGGCCTCTTCAGCCTAGAAAAGAGGCGCCTGAGGGGGGACATGATTGAGACATACAAAAGTATTCAGGGGATGGACAGAGTGGATAGAGAGATGCTCTTTACACTCTCACATAACACCAGAATCAGGGGACATCCACTAAAATTGAGTGTTGGGAGAGTTAGGACAGACAAAAGAAAATATTTCTTTACTCAGCGTATGGTTGGTCTGTGGAACTCCTTGCCACAGGATGTGCTGACGGCATCTGGCCTGGATGCTTTTAAAAGGGGATTGGACAAGTTTCTGGAGGAAAAATCCATTATGGGGTACAAGCCATGATGTTTATGTGCAACCTCCTCATTTTAGAAATGGGCTATGCCAGATGCAAGGGAGGGCACCAGGATGCAGGTCTCTTGTTATCTGGTGTGCTCCCTGGGACATTTGGTGGGCTGCTGTGAGATACAGGAAGCTGGACTAGACTGGGCCTATGGCAACAGTGGGGCTGTTCTTATGTTCTTATGAAAGCCTCTGGCCCACTCAACTGAACGTGACCAGAGCTGTGTTCTGGTTGTGCCTGGAGGGTGCTCTGAGAGCCAGAGAAGTTGAATGAATGAACTCATCCATTCATTTATTCACTCATCTAAGTACCATCTCCAATTTATTTATTTAAATTTTTTATTTAAATTTTTTTTCTGGCCCTCAGCGCCACACTAGATATATGATGTGGCCCTCTGGCCAAAAAGTTTGGAGACCCCTGATGTAATCACCAGTTGCTTCCAGAGGTACTTGGAATAGGTGGATCTGGTGAAACGGTACGGTGGAGGACAAACATTAAGAGACTCTGGGTGCAATCCTAACCCACTTTCCAGCACCAGCAGAAGGGCAATAAAGCTCCAAGGTAAGGGAACAAACATTCCCTTATTCTGAGGAGACCTCCATAAGTGCCACCCAACTGCAGGATGCAGCACACGTCCCGTTGAAACAGCTATGCCAGTGCTGGAAAGTTGGTTAGGGTTTGGGCCTCTGTCTTAGAGGGTTGATGCTAATTTTCCACATGATTTTGTATATTCAAAAGACTTTAAAGAGACTTAGGAGTGTGTTTGGTTTTCCGTATTACTGTATATAGCTGCCAATGACACATGGGTGGGAAGACCTGGGCTCCCAAGACTTTTCCAGCTGTCTCCACCCTCCCCCACCTTGTACCACCCCTCCCTGCCTCCATTCTGCTCACCCGTCGCCACCCTCCCCTGCTCTGTTTCACCCCTCTCCCTTTGCAAAGGGACCCAAAAGAAACTTTGTACCCCCTGATAAAATTCCTCTCGGAGGCCCTGGCAGAAGTTGTCATACAGTTGGCTGGATGCTTATGGCTCTTGTGGAGGTGGGGGGGTGGGGTCCCAAGGAGAAAATGCAGCTCTCTTACGCTGATGCAGCGCTCTGCATCAGCAGGGAAAACCATTCTCTGGGTGTGTTCCAAGACCCCCCCCACGTCATCCCTGCTATCCCTGTTTCTGCGAATTGGATGATTGGCCCAAAACTGCACTGATGGATTTTGAACCAGTGCAGCTGTGCCGCTCAGCTTGTTGCTGTTAATGTGAGGAGTTGTTCTGCCACTGGAGTCTGATGTCTTTGCCAGCGTTTAAATGGCTGAAGATGTTCCCCGGTGTCCCTTGGGCATCTCTGCTCAGACAGATGAGGGGCGGGGAAGAGAGAGAGAGAGGGGAAGAAAGAGAGAAGGAGTAGAAAACAAATCAATTCCTGTTAGCATTTGACTGCTGTCACACGAACCTGCCGAGATGGCAGAAACCTATTGCTGAGAGGCAGGACTGTGTGACAGTAAAGCAAAGCAGGCAACACATAATGAGGGGAACAGAGAGAGGTCATGCATATGTGGGCACCTGTGGATCTTGGGCTTTTCCTGTGATGGATGATGTCACCAGAGTAAAAATGAAAATGCCCAAAGAATGAATCACACACGTCAGCCAAAACCTTTGCCCACCACCCTCAGCCATAGGCCCACACACCAAAAGAGAACCCATGGAGGAAGGGATGCGCTGTCTACCGCTCATTGGTGAAGGTTTGCGCTCTGTGGTCAGCGTCTGCAAGTGAAAAAGTGTTGGGTAACGAGAACCAGGAAATTCCCATCCTATGCCAGTGGACTTGTGGGACCCATTGCGAGTCAGACTGGACCATACTGGGCAAGAAGGACCAGTGTCCTGACTCCATATAAGGCAGATTTGTCTGCTCGTAGACTGCTACTATCTATGGCACTGGAGGGTTGGGTTCTAGGGGTAATAGTCATGCACCCAGAAGGGGCCAGTTCAAACTATGAAATGTCTGAAAAGTCTCCCTAACTGCAGTATTGAATGAATATCAGTGGCAGACCTCTCCAGCCCCGCATCCCGGGGCAAAGGTCTGTGATGGCATTCCCCCTGTGGGATGCTCTGCCCCACCATGTGCAAATCTGCCCCCCTCACTTACCTGGCACACACAGTGCCTAGCCGACTCTAGGAACTCATCAATGGTTGGCAACCTTCAGTCTGGAAAGACTATGGTATAAGCCTACAGCACCCGGTATTCCCAGGCGGTCTCCCATCCAAATACTAACCAGGCCTGACCCTGCTTAGCTTCCGAGATCATGGCATAAGCCTACAGCACCCGGTATTCCCAGGAGGTCTCCCATCCAAGTCCTAACCAGGCCTGACCCTGCTTAGCTTCCCAGATCATGGTAGAAGCCTACAGCACCCGGTATTCCCAGGCGGTCTCCCATCCAAGTACTAACCAGGCCTGACCCTGCTTAGCTTCCGAGATCATGGTAGAAGCCTACAGCACCCGGTATTCCCAAGCGGTCTCCCATCCAAGTACTAACCAGGCCTGACCCTGCTTAGCTTCTGAGATCATGGTATAAGCCTACAGCACCCTGTATTCCCAGGTCTCCCATCCAAGTACTAACCAGGCCTGACCCTGTTTAGCTTTCTAGATCAGATGAGATCTGGCATGTGCAAGGTAACATCAGGGAAGCCTCTTTGAGGTTC